>NC_084738.1:26710219-26800219 GCF_033978785.1 Entelurus aequoreus
AATGGCTAACATTAGCTATCCAAATCGCTATTTTTAGGTGACATCACACAAAGCTAATGAGGCGTAGTTACGTCATCATGTGCTGAAAGCCGTAAGAGGGCATGTTTTTTTTTTCCTTTGGATTTTTTTAGCGACCATTCTCATTAAGGGAAGACGAAGGAACAACGGATGTTCAACATTAATGGTATGGTATGCTCTTTATTGTCATTACACAAGTATAATGACATTTTATTTTCACCACAAAGTCATTCAAGATTAGACAATCAAACATTGTACAGGAAGACAGAGCAGGAATGGTGATGGTCCGCCATTTAACAGCGCCCTGTAAAAGGTGGGAAAAAGATAGACATTGGGGGAAGCTGAATTAAAAAAATAGTCGGAGGATGAGTGGGAAAAAAAAGTTGATCTCAAGACTGGGCTCCTATTGGGGAGGTGTACAGACTGGGGCCAAGAAAAAAACTTGAAAGCCAATAAGCACACACAAACATTTTACAAAGAAACCACAAGACTTGCAACAGGAGGGGAAGGGGCAGGCATGTGACCCGAAGCTGCCAGCCACTAGGGCGCTGCTTCGTTGGCAAAAGCGGTGGCAAAGACGTGGGATGGGGGTGGGGTATATGGGTGCATATGTATCCATGGTCCATGGTGTGTACGTTAAGTCTGTAGGCCTGGAATCGCTCCGCAAGGGGTGGCAAAGAAGAGAGTTTATCTTTCCACTTGTTGTTGACAGAGAAGGAGTTTGTTTCGTCTTCGCTGCACTGTCCTCGAGGGGAATCTTGTAGCAATGACCTTGCCACTGCTTAGCCAGGGAAAACAATCAAGATTAGAATAATTGTGCTGAGCGAGAAAAAACAAATGTAAACTTTTCACTCTTGTCTTTTTCTGGTCTTCAAATTCATCCTGCAGGGCAGACAGTCCGATGTTAATTACAAAAGTCTGAGTGTCCAGAATTCTGCCCGCATCCTCCAATTATTTGTGGCAATTTTGGGGTACCTTGAATGGCTGCTAGCATATTCCAATTTGTCGATACAGGGCAACGCCTGCTACAATCAGCAGATGTCCTGTTATCATGATTCCAAATAGGCAGATGTCGTCAGTGTCTTCGACTGAAAGCCAATAAGCACACACAATAATATATAATGGATGATTATGATCCAAACACCGTTAGTTCCGAACCAGTTGTAGTTTGAGAGTATTTATTAGTAGCCATCGCAAAGGTATATTTTTGACATGACGGATCGTAAACAAAGGTCACAACACCATTACCCAAGGGGGATGGCTACAGAATAGCCTAATGGGAAACATTTTCTGCGTTCTTTGCATGCATGTAAAACAAGTTTACATTACATTTTCAATGATGATAATGTCAGTAAATCATCTACTAAAAAACCTTGAATAAATGTGGTACATTACATAGGACATGTGTAAGTATCAAAAAAACAGCCAAAAGAGGTTGGCAGATGAGAATAAATCGAAAGGTAAAATAAAATGTAGAAATGCTCACTGGCCCTGATAGAAATGTTCCTCTTTTTTTCTCAAATGGTGCCCACATCCCTGCATTTAATAGCGTAAAGTGTTTTTCAGATACTCGTACCATGAACACCACTCTTCTTCGGTCGTGCCCTTTTACTAATAGAATCCGTCGGCTAAAAAAACTAAACATTTCTGTATATTGGAGCAAAACTGTGACATTCCTACGATAAAACATGATTTGTATGTGCTCTTTCTGAAGAACATTGTATTAATCCTGTATTATTCAGCCTTCAGGATCCTTAGGAAGGAAACCAGAGTATTTTAAGATGTGTAACTGAAAGCGAGACTAAGATGCTGAAAAGTTGCATAACGTAGTCAAGATAGGTGAGGAAGATCACACAAGTAGTCAAGTTAAACAATATATGTTATATGTGTGAATGATCTTATGGAAGATGCATGATTTTCTGTCTGAGCCAGGGATCAATGCCTTGACAGAGAACAGGGAGGAAACTAGATTGCCGTTGGGATGGGATGAGATTAAGGGTGCAAAGTGGATATGTGAGGGGGTCAACACCAAGATTTAGTACTCTTGGGCCAAAAGTCATCACTATATTTGGAATTATTGTAAAAAAAAAATTACCCAATTCATCACTCAATCAACATGTATGTATATAGTCCTCAACCACAAGTGTCTCAATGGGCTTTACAAACAACATCCCTTGATTTAAACTTGCATCCCAATTTGTTCATTTATGTTGCCGCCCCACATCATTGCAACACAACACTATCATCCTTTTTTATATTACAAGTAGTAAGCACTTAAGTCTCCTTGTCAGTTCTTTTTTTTAAATGAGCATCACTTAAACATGCAAAAGGCCAGTCTTAGTGGGGTCAGTGTTTATCAACCCGTAATCTAAATCAACTCTCGCCTGCCCCCCCCACTTATGTGTCTGATAAGACTATCAGCTTTCATGTGACCTCTTCACCTTCATGTCTTCTCGTCTTGATTTTGAGAGCATTAGACGCATATCTTGTGGCTCTACATTAATCAGCTGGGAGTGCAAACAAACCGCTAACCCACAAACTCTCCCCTTTTTCGGGTAAACCCAACCCTGCACAGCGTGGGGTGTCATTTGTGAGATGTAATTATGAAGGTGTCAAAGGAACAGAAACAGTCCTGCTTCCCAAATGAGTGACACATACATGGTCACTTCCTGTTTGTTTTGCCAAATAAATGAAACATTTAAAAAACAAAATGCACGCTTTACTTGAAAATATGCTTAAACAATAATGCACTGTATGGTCTAAGGTAAAAAAAAAAAGAAGATTATATTCCCTCACAGTTGGTTTGAATGAACACATACACGAACATTGATGGGGTGTCTGACTTTGGCATCCATGGTCTTTCTTGAAAGTATTATCCCATGACATGAGTCCAAGCAAACTTCTTCATTTGTTCTATTCTCTGTGGACTATTTCTCAGGTTCTCAGCTCAATGAGATGGAACCCTCTTAAGAGGGGTAGACGTTCACAGGAGATGACGATCCCAGACTGGGAGGCGTCCTGTTTGGAGCAAAATGAAAACAACCAAGAGAAACTTGAGGATGGCACTGCGGAGAAGTCTCAAAAAAGGTATGTACACACATGAATTGCTTCTTGAGATGTATCTGACCTGGACATTTTAACAGCTTGTAATGACCCACAATAATTGACAAAAGCTGTTACCTTTTTAGATATGTTTGCTTGTATTATGGTCGAGGTTAATGTTTATTTATTCAATATGAATTGATTTTATGTCTCAGAAATATTGGAAGTAGAATTTAAATCAATGCCAATGCCTTTAAATACAGCACAGGTTAATAAAGTACTATTGATGGCAACATTCATCACCAAGCCTGCAATTACTGCAATTGAATGTAAAACTCGATTATTACGAAGAGTAGTAGCCAATATACGACCAAAAAAAATCCATTCTACAAGATTGGCGGTTTTGAATTAAAATAATTTTTTTTAAAAATTAAGACACTAGACTTCAACGTGGGATCGAGAACCATAAATGAAGCCTAATGAAAACAAAGTACTTAGTCTGCAGAACAGTAAGATCACAGCTTTTACTTTTATATGCTATCTTTTCTGCAATGAATGCTGTCCCATTTTCATTTTTCAAGGTGAGTCACATTGAAACATATTTTAAATAGTCATGCCCATTTGGGACAAATAAAAGTGTTAGTTGCCTAGTTAGTTTGTTAGCTTACTTTGACTGAAACAACCAATGTGCATGTGTGGAAAGTTTTAAATATCATCAGTAGCATCTATCTCTTTGGCTCACAATCTTAATTGTGATTGTTTTTTTTTGTTTTTTTAACACAACCCTCCTACATCCCAGTTTGGGATTGACACAGGGCATGTGCAATGGTTGTCTGCATTATAGGCCATTATGTAATGGTATACACGCACACAAAAAGGAAAAAAACAACAACATTGTCAAAATCAACAAGAGAGTTGTTTGACTGCTAAACCATTAGTGTCCACTGTCCAAAGCCTAAAAGTACCCAGAGTTCAAATACACACAACAAAAATATAAATGTAACACTTTTGTGTTCTTTCCCATTTTTTATGAGCTGAACACAAAGCTCTAAGACTGTTGTCTATTTACGCAAAAGGCCAACTTCATTGGTGTCACAATATTAAGTGAATGAGCTCAATTCCTTCCACGACCAAGCTTGTAACTCAAAACACTTGTACCTCAAATCAGCCCTGCACATTGAAATTAATTGAAATTGATTTAATCTGTGCTTGGCCCTCCAAAAACACAGCAATTTTAACATGTAACATTCATTTAAAAAATAAAAAATAACTTTTAGTTCAGAAATATTGTTTGAAAAACAATACAATAGCATGTACTACAAACAACTACTGTAGTTTTATGAATTAAAGTAATAATATTGTTCAGCATTTACCTAGAGCAGTGGTTCTCAACCTTTTTTCAGTGATGTACCCCCTGTGAATTTTTTTTTGATTCAAGTACCCCCTAATCAGAGCAAAGCATTTTTGGTTGAAAAAAAGAGATAAAGAAGTAAAATACAGCACTATGTCATCAGTTTCTGATTTATTAAATTGTATAACAGTGCAAAATATTGCTCATTTGTAGTGGTATTTCTTGAACTATTTGGAAAAAAGATATAAAAATAACTAAAAACATGTTAAAAAATAAACAAGTGATTCAATTATAAATAAAGATTTCTACACATAGAAGTAATCATCAACTTAAAGCGCCCTCTTTGGGGATTGTAATAGAGATCCATCTGGATTCATGAACTTAATTCTAAAAATGTATTCACAAAAAAAGAAGTCTTTAACATCAATATTTATGGAACATGTCCACAAAAAATCTAGCTGTCAACACTGAATATTGCATTGTTGCATTTCTTTTCACAGTTCTTTTTGACAGACATTTTATAAAATCTCACGTACCCCTTGGCATACCTTCAAGTACCACCAGGGGTACGCGTACCCCCATTTGAGAACCACTGACCTAGAGGACCAGACTTTTGTGGGTGTCTCCTACAGGATGCTTCTCAGTTGCGTACCGATAGGAACTGTTATTGTTGGTTGTGCTGCCCACGATTTTTTATTAACAAAGATCAGAGCTGACAGCAAGCTGTTTGTGTACCAAAGCTAATGCTCGTTTGTTCAGTTTTTTTAGTCAGGACCAGGAAGAATGAACTGGAGTACATCAAACAACATCAGCAACTTCTTCATATTTTCATGGATAAATGTGCGTTCTCTGGTTGTGTTTGGCCGGTGCTTGTGTTAAGTAGACTGACGGTGTTCCGGTCAGGCTGACTCGCTTTGTCGGGTAACTGGTAGGACGTTTTTAATGTTTTGTTTAACTGATTCGGTCATCCGCTTGTCCTCCTTTAGATTAACTTTCTTAGTTCCGGTGTTAAAGGGTAGGATTGTATATACTATTCAAGTTTCAGTTTATTATTTTATTTTTTGTCTTTCTCTTGGGTTCCCCTGCAGTTATCAGGTTAATCAATTCCATCGATCATTCGATCTCTGACTGTGGTTGTGGACTATGCAATTTGAACCGTTGGCCGGGTCGCTTGTAACTCAAATTATGTTCACTGTACATCACACAGGCCTTACAATGACAGACCACATGTAACCGCACTAGCCCAGGAGCTCCACATCCAGCATTTTCATCTTTCAAAATATACTGAGACCAGCCACTCCAACAACTGCTGCAAAAATCGTTTCTGCACAACCTGACAGACCCAGGAAACCTTATCTGCATGCTCAATCTTCCTCACTGTGGTTTCGATTTGACTGCCTTTTGCTCTTGTAACCATCTTTGGTGGGCAAATACTTACATTAGATATGAATCCCCTTTGTACTGTACTGAACATGTTTATGATGCTATGAGACATCCAACATCTTCTTCCCACAGTCATAAAAGAGGATTGGACCAACATTCCACAGGCCAAAATCAACAACCTGGTCAATTCTGCAAAGAAGATGCGTTGCACTGCGTGAAGCAAATGGTAGTTACACTACATACTGACCAAGGACTCTTCAATACATTATTTTGGCCAGCCTTCTGCGAGGCAAACGTGCAATAATCATGCTGTCTAATCAGCATCTTGATACGCCACAACTGTGATGTAGATTGATTACTACAGCAAAGAAAATTGCTTCAGATGTAAACAAATGTGTTAAAAAAAAAAATTGTGAGAAATTGGCCTTTTGTGAGTTTGGCTCACGGCAGTCAAACTTGCGGCCTGCAGGCCCACAATTTGTGGCCTGTTTCTTGACTTCAGTTTAGTGTAACTGTTAAAGTTCATTGGTACTTTAACTTTAAAGTAAAGTACCAATGATTGTCACACACACACACACTAGGTGTGGTGAAATTTGTCCTCTGCATTTGACCCATCCCCTTGTTCATCCCCTGGGAGGTGAGGGGAGCAGTGAGCAGCAACGGTGGCCGTGCCCGGGTATCATTTTGGTGATTTAACCCCCAATTCTAACCCTTGACGCTGAGTGCCAAGCATGGAGGTAATGGGTCCCATTTGTATAGTCTTTGGTATGACTCGGCCGGGGTTTGAACTCACGTCCTACCGATCTCAGGCCGGACACTCTAACCACAAGGCCACTGAATAGGTGAACCGTGCACCCTGGGCTGCAAATAGTTAAATATACTATGCCAATCTTAAATCCCATTAGAAAGGACGTTGAATACAATAACGATACTTACACAAAAATTACAGCACCAAAAACTCACAATGGGCAACTCAAAGAGCAATTTCATTCTAGCAAGCGGAAGTGTCTGTGTCTCAACAGCGTCAAAATGTATATTTTTTTATATTTTTACAGACTAACAAATTGAGTCACATGATTGCAACAGGATTCTGAGGTGAATACTTTGTGTGGCCCAGCCTCACCACGACTATATACCTTCAGCGGCTAAATTGAGTTTGAGACTCCCTGTTTAGCTCATGAAAGCTTTGCGTTCCTATTTTTGCCGTTCGTACGGAACAAGATACTGGATGTGGTATCAAAGACAAATAATGCATGCGGGTTGTTATTTTGCGTTGCGCTCACTACCTGTCATGACCCGGAGAAACAGTTGTCTTGTCCAAATCCTCACACAGATCATCACCACGGTTTCAATGTTTTTCTTTCTGTCTGTGGTGGGACAACACGCTGTGTGGGGGGAGGCGAAAGCTTCATCACTGTTGACTTTCTCCATGCTTGGACTGTACTAAAGCGGTGTGTGGCCCAGATTCCCTCTGTGAGCGATGCTGGAACTACTGTCAGCGGCGAGGACAACAGCAAACTCGCCTCCCACTGCGCCAACAGGTTCTGCACCATTATCTCTTGTCCACCCCATGTGTGAACCGTAGAAAAAAAAAGTATGGATACAATTGTTGCACATGTTCCAGTTTGGGCTGGACTTCACTCAGTTGCTCCGTGATAGTTTGTTGTATAAGTTTGATTTTTTTTTTTTTTTTTTAATCGCCCTGCCCTTTACAAGTCTTTTCAAACATGAGCTTTGGTGATTTCCACTGACACATCTGAGATAACATTAAGATGATCTTAATTCCACCTTGTAAACCCTACAATGCATACAGGAAGGAGCGCTGCAGAAATTCCTTTCCATTTCCTGCTCGTCCTCATGTAGTCAAGGAGGTGTTCCACAGTATAACATTTGGAACAACATACCAGCGTTTTGACTTGATATTATCATTTTGGGGTGAATGTATTTACACAAAAACTTGAAAAAATTCACACAAACAATGCATCAATTCAGAGATGCAACTGCAAATATTACATAAACATCCCTTTACAATATTAATGTACAGAATAAAAGCTCAAGAGAAATTAATTTTAATATGTTCAAAAACATTTTCAATTTAAATCTTAATAAGCCAAACTTTAATAGTACAATCTGCATGCAAAAGATGTATACAAAACATAACAGCACAAGTGTCAAACTCAAGGCCTGTCACATCATTGTATGTGGCCTGCGAACGCCTGGAAATAATATGCACCCATAAAGTACCTTATCTTGTCTTACTAAATGTTTTCGTTGTTTACATTTTGGCATCCATCCATCCATCCATCTTCTTCCGCTTATCCGAGGTCGGGTCGCGGGGGCAGCAGCCTAAGCAGAGAAGCCCAGACTTCCCTCTCCCCAGCCACTTCGTCCAGCTCTTCCCAGGGTATACCGAAGCGTTCCCAGGCCAGCCGGGAGACATAGTCTTCCCAACGTGTCCTGGGTCTTCCACGTGGCCTCCTACCGGTTGGACGTGCCCGAAACACCTACCTAGGGAGGCGTTCGGGTGTCATACTGACCAGATGCCTGAACCACCTCATCTGGCTCCTCTCGATGTGGAGGAGCAGCAGCTTTACTTTGAACTCCTCCCGGATGGCAGAGCTTCTCACCCTATCTATATATATATACATATATATATATATATATATATATATATATATATATATATATATATATATATATATATATATATATATATATATATATATATATATATATATATATATATATATATATATATATATATATATATATATATACTGCTTGAAATTGCATACATTTTAAACGTTAATATTGTCCGATATTGCAATAAATATTATTTTACTTTCAAAGCATTTTTTATCAAAATAAAAATAAATACCTAAATATCTGCTTGACTTATGATTTCAAAGCAAGTTATCCATCAAATTGTAAAAGTTATACGATATTTTTTTAATATACAGTCTTCATGTCGTTAATTACTGTAAATTTAAAAAAACCTAGCACTGTTTTTTTACGGTCAAATTCTGGTGACTGAGCTGTCAGTTTTTCACCATAAAATCTACCGTTGTTGTTTACATGGTTTATTGCTTTTGGAAAAACAGAACCACCGTGTTTTGTTTTGTTTTAAGGTAAACAAAAACAACAACAAAAAACTGGCAGATCATTTGCCAGAATTTAAACATCAGTACCATTTTTCCATTTCTAAAAATATGTTGTAAAATACCTGGCAACTTAACTGCCAGTTTTTTTTATGTAAAAAAAAAAAGTCATACTGTTTTTACATTTACTGTATTATGTTGTAAAACACTGTATATAACACTGTATTTCGGTATATGTAATACGGTATACTGATTTTTTTTTTTTGCATTAAAAAAAAAAAAAAATCAAATACATAGGCAAATTTACATATTGTATTATTCACTGTAACAAATTGCCCTCTGATGGCAGCCATAATGGCAATGTGGCCCTTTTTCACCCCTGATGTAGATACATGAGCGCTGTCAAAGGATTAACATTTTTTCTCACATTAATCACAGGGTGGCTGGGAAATAATTGGGATTATTCACTATTTAATATCATCCATTTGTTGACATTTATTAAACACCTTTGACATAGTGTTCATGTTTTCTAGAAAATATGTATCCACATTAATATAAACGTGACTCCTACTGTGTTACTAATGTGATATTTTAGGATGGACATGCTTGGTAATGACATTTCCCATTGAAAGGGCAAACATGCTTTTTAGATAAGATTCCTATTGCTCTCCAGGGCATGGGCCTTCAAGTAAATTGAGGGATGTTTAGTGCAATTGTTTAGCCGCTAAAATTTAGCGTCTTCCATATAAATTGTTTGATTCTGCAGCCTGTCCTGTCCGTATCAACGGTAACACTACTTAGACAAACTGCCTAAAATGTGCTGCCCGAGACATTCCAGGGAATCTGAGTCATTCTATGGTGCAGATGCTTAATTGCATTCAGATCTGATGAATATTGATCATTTATTAATCCGCATTATTGCATTCACTTTGGTAGCCCTAATAAAATACATATTATATGAATATGATGGTGCAGTAGAGAGTAAGTGGTAAGAATGGTTAAAGCAAAAGTGAAAAATAAAAGTAGTAAATACAAAACATGTGTCATATCCTCTGTGACAGTTGTGGACATGTGTTGTTTTTAAACCTTATGTGTGGTATTTGTGTTCCTGTTCAATGATCTTGTTTTGTAATGTCACGTCCCATGTCTGCTAATGAGCACTGGCATCCACACCTGTCCTTGACTGGCAACCAGCTCTTGGTTGCCAATCAGGCTCTTATATATGCCTGCCCTGTCGTTCAGACAGGGTTGGATCCTTGTCCATTGTACACGGTTATTCACTGTGAGAGTCTGTGTCGTTTTTTATAGGAAGTTTTTGTGTCCTGAGCACTTCTTAGCTGCACTTACCTTCTTTGTTAATTAAATACGATTTTACTTACATTTCACCTCCCTGTCTGCATCTCTGGGGTCACGCTGCAAGCGCTGCTCTCCGATCATTATGACATACTTTAAAAAATGTTGTGGAAATAGCTGTTTTATGCACATCGAGAGGAAAATATATTATTACTATGGTAATCTGTCAACATTTTGGCAGAACAATACAACAATATAACTTGCATTTGTAATACAGATATAAACACAACAGCTTTAGATAGTTGTTTTTATTTAACTTCAGGCTAATTTCATTTATTATAATCAGCTGAGATAGGCTCCAGCACCCTCCGCGAACCCGAAAGGGACAAGCGGTAGAAAATGGATGGATGGATGGATTATTAATTATGGCCATAGAATTATATTAATTATTTAAAGTTAATTTGTCAAACTTATTGTGATAACAAGTTAACAAACATGTTTTTTAATGGCACTCTTTATACAACCTCACGGCAGGTATGTTTTTTTATTGTCAGAAGAGTGTGTGTGTGTGTCTATTTTGTGTTGAGCTGTATAAAATAATGTTTAATAAACATTTGCATAAAGCAAACACATTCTCCAGTCCCATGTTGATAGTATAAAAACGTGAACATTATCCGTCTACGGGACATTTATTGAAGATGAAAAAAAAAAGTCTCTGATTAATCACGATTAAATACTTGAATCGTTTTTTCCGCATTATTTTATTTCATTAGGTTTCAAGCATATTTTAGCAGGTTGTTCAAAATTGTGTGGAATTAATTAACCTAAATGTAGGGGAACCCTAGAGAAGGACAACAGATTAAATAATAAACTGAAACTTGAATAGTATATAAAAATGTACGCTTGTTTAAGTCCTGCTCAAAAATTCAAAATGCAAATTAAACGGCATGCTTTCGGACCCGCTGACACAGTCAGGATAGTAAGAACAACTCACTCCACATCCTTTCATTAAGCAAGCTATGATTCATTAACTTCAACCTGCATACACTGTCGCACAGATGGTGGTCTCCCTGTCTCTCTGGACCTGAATTGTCATCATAAAACGAAGAATAAATGTTTACAGTCGAGCGACGACATCACCAAAGTCAAAATACACATGCTTCATCGTTCTCTCTTCCTTTACCTTCCTTCAGTCCAAATTCTGGTTGCAAACAACCTTAAACTCCCATGTTCACGTATGCTGTTTTAGTTATTTTGACAGTCGATGAATATGTAAACTTTTACTTAGCTCTTAAGGTGTTAAAATGTAATGTTTTTTTTTCCGTTGACATAGTCATGGAAGTTTGTTTTCTGCGCGTATCTTCAAGAAATTTGCGCGTAGAATTTACTTAAAATGTGATTTAAATTGTGGCTGATTTTTTTGTGAGAAGTCTGACATTCCAAAAAATCTTTATGGGCCTATTCCCTGTTGCCTGTATTGATAAAAGCATTAGGTACATGTTAAACGGGGGCTCAAAGCAGGATATACTGGTGCCTTTTTTTAAACTGTGTACATAATATTTTCTGCTGAAGTTTTCATTTTCCTCTGAATCTCATTGCTGTCACAGCCGCTTCTTGCACAAGACTGACCTCCCTCGTTAGACATTCAGCAGCCGCAAGGTAACCTGAGCCCTGCACACACACACATGCACACACACACACACACACATACAGACACACACACACACACACACACACACACACGCACACACACACACACACACACACACACACATTTAATCAAAGCGACCCACTTGCCATCACACTGCTATCACAACCTGTCTACATCTCCTCCTATATGGCTGCGTGGTGTGGTTATATGCACACACGTGTGCAGGATCGGCCCAGAAACTAATATCCCCCCATTGGAAACACATGTGGAAGTCTGACAAAAGCAGACACGTTCCCTGTGCCATGTATGCCAGCAGCCAGTTAGTCTCCATGCTGGCTTATTTTTAGGTCGCGTATCTTTTCGCTAATGTTTTGCAATAGGCTGCGATATTTCGTATTAGAATCTGTATTTGATTTGTATTTCTTTGCACGACCCCGAGAGGGACAAGCGGTAGAAAACGGATAGATGGATTGGGCACTTGAGTGAGATTTTTAAGTTAAAAGTTTAACTTCTTGCAACAATATGTTGGAGGCTCGTCGGCTACTGTAAGAATTAGATATTTTAAGTGCCCATCCATCCATTTTCTACCGCTTGTCTTTTTTGGGGTCGCAGGGGGTGCTGGAGCCTATCTCAGCTGCATTCGGGCGGAAGGCGGGGTACACCTTGGACAAGTCGCCACCTCATCACAGGGCCAACAAGTGTTCTTTTTTTAATCCATTGTCATGTTTAAAGCAGCTAGTATTTTCCTAT
Source organism: Entelurus aequoreus (assembly GCF_033978785.1). NCBI lineage: Eukaryota > Metazoa > Chordata > Actinopteri > Syngnathiformes > Syngnathidae > Entelurus > Entelurus aequoreus. The sequence goes on from NC_084738.1 coordinate 26,722,806, forward strand.
GTAGTGCGTCTTTTCGTGATTTCCGTGTTTTTTATCTTATGTCTGCTAGTAAACTCTGTGTTTCACCTTGAAGGCGCTGTGCTGTCCGTGTAGGGGTATAACATCATCCCTTCCTGTGGAGAAGGCCTTATCTGTTTTGAAACAACAGCTATATTTATTTCTGGGCGGGAGGGGCTGTTTCCACGCTAAATAAGATGACTCTTTTTGTTTGAGTTTAGACTGCTTTGTAAGGGCTGGTCTCCTAAAGCTTTAGTAAAACTTGGCCAAGTACTATTCTGTCTCAGTGGTTCCTCTTACTCAACATATATGTCATCCAAAAGAATTTGGGACTGACCAGTGTGTTTTATTCCCTGAGAGGAACATAATATAGATCGAATATATCTTTATTGTAATTGTACATTGTACAATGAAATTGTAAGCTAAACTAATTTAGACTAGGAAGACTGGTCAAACGCAACACTACCTACTGTGTACTAATTAGTGGTTGATAGTGTGAGCCAGCTTGCAGCCCCAGTGTTGATGCCTATTATTCTGTTCAGTTTGTTTTTAGACAATAGTTATACGAATGTAACCGGTGGTCTTTTCCTCTGTGTTGTGTGGATTTTATGGAACATGACCGACACCATGGGTTGCTGCTCAGCTGCACTTTACTGATAAAACACAGAACACAATTGTTGTCAATAACTTTCTGCCATCGTCGAGCCCCTCTCCCGTTATCGTAGACAAAAGGGCGGAGTTACGTACAACAGTGAAATAAAAACATACCTGATAATACACAGAATACAATTGTTGTCAATAATTTTCTGTCATCGTCGAGCCCCTACACAAAAATAATAATGAACAAGAAAGTGGACTTAAGTTCTTAACAAGACAATACATTTTCTGTTGTCGCATGGATGCCTACCTCTCCCGTTATCGTAGACAAAAGGGAAGTTGGAAGGCGTGTCCAACGCATATAAAAAGACAGGTGTCACAGTAATTATTGCAGTAGGAGTGACAACGAGACACTGGTTCCACATTGACAAAACATCGAACAACATTCAGGTATTTACATGTAACTTACACATTCTGTGTAATTATAACAATAATAAAACATTAGAAAATACATTATTAACAAGACATAATTGACCCTGTTACATGAAGACATGATAGTATAATGCAGTGACCTGCGGGGAAGTTCAAACTTTAAATGCATATAGGGTTGATAGTTTTTGAGCTTGGATATATAATCCTCTATTTTGGCAGCCATATTTATTAAATTATTCAGCAGAGCATTACAAAATAATCTGCCCAAAAAAATTGGCTTCCTTTCTGAAAAGAGACGGCAGCAACAAGCTCTGGCTATCTGTAGCTGACATATACACCTCCCTTCTCATGGTGACAGAATACTGCAGCGTATCTCAATATGCTTATTATGTATCTGTAATCCAATTAGCAAGGACATGATGTTACACTTATGTAAAGTACATTACAAGATTTTACAGCAGTCATATTCCACTGGCGGCGTGCGGGCCACTTCTCATTTGGCTCGTCGAACATCGCCCAAATATTGTAAGCGTGATGAAACCATTCAAACAAGGGTTGATCATGTATGCAGTACTCCCGCCACCTCACAGGGGGCAGCAGCGAGTTATATGTGTCATAATGAGGCTGCAGTGGGGTGAGTAGAAGACAACTCAAACAAACCTTAAAAAAAATCGAAATACATTGAAAAAATCTGACTTTTAACGACTGAACAACAAGGTATGAATGTCCTGCCCGAGCAAGTGCTCCACTCTTTGCTTCTTGGTGAACCTTTTAAGCAACGGGCATATTGATCCAGACAAGCAGCAACAATTGTAGAAATCCCAGCGTGTAAGCTTCATCACGAAACTTGGTCAAACATGTACAAACCCCAAAACCAGTGAAGTTGGCACATTGTGTAAATCGTAAGTAAAAACAAAATACAATGATTTGCAAATCCTTTTCAACTTATATTCAATTTAATAGACTGCAAAGACAAGATAATTAACGTTTGAACTGGAAAACCTTATTTGTTGCAAATATTAGCTCATTTGGAATTTGATGCCTGCAACATGTTTCAAAAAAGCTGGCTCAAGTGGCAAAAAAGACTGAGAAAGTTGAGGAATACTCCTCAAACACTTATTTGGAAAATCCCACAGGTGAACAGGGTAATTGGGAACAGGTGGGTGCCATGATTGGGTATAAAAGCAGCCTCCATGAAATGCTCAGTCATTCACAAACAAGAATGGGGCGAGGGTCACCACTTTGTGAACAAATGCTTCAGCAAATTGTCGAACAGTTTAAGAACAACATTTCTCAATGAGCTATTGCAAGGAATTTAGGGATTTCACCATCTACGGTCCGTAATATAATCAAAAGGTTCAGAGAATCTGGATAAATCACTGCACGTAACATTGAATAGTACTTTATAAGTTCTGTATGAGGCTACCACAACTGATCATTTCCCTGTTGAAACCATGCTTGACACAGGCAGTCTCCCTGAGTTAATGAGGGAGGACACTAGCGCAAGTGAGGCCAAGATAGACCGGTCTAAAAAAACTCTTCTCAGAGGATGTGTTATTGTATTGTGGGAGATCAGATGAACTCTTGAGCAAAATACATTTACCAAGGCATGCCATTCTATGTTCCAATGTCAACTGTAATACCACCTCTCACTGTGATGACGTCTGTGAAATGTACAATTGTATTGTGTGTTCTTTACTAGAGGCCAGCTGACCTCTACTCATCTTAGCAAAGCTAAAAACACCAAGTCTGGGTGGAACAGGTATGTAGCTTGCCCACATGCAGAGGCTAAGGTGGCCCATAAAGCCTGGGTTATTGCTGGTAGACCTAGACAGGGACCTGTTTTTGAGCATAAAAAGCTAACCAATACTAGATACAAACATGCATTGCGCTTTGTTAGCAAGCCTGAGAAAGCCCTGAGAGCTGACTCTATGGTGTGGAAACGGCTTGACAGCAATGTCACTGGCTTCTGGAAGGAAGTTAAAAATATAAATAGGGTTAAAGCAGCATTGCCATGTTATATTGAGGTCATATCTGGTGGAGGAAATATAACTGAACTAAGGAGGCAGCACTATGCTGCTCTATTTAACTGTGTCAGAAGTGAGCCATATTGTACAGGTAACAGAGGAGGAAGTGGTACACATCAGTCCCAATGACATCTCCCAAGCCATCAGGCAACTAGCTGTTAACAAAGCATGTGGCATGGATAATATTACTGCAGAGCACCTGAAGCTAGGAAGCCCTAGGGTAGCTGTGTTGTTCTCCATCTGTTTTACGGGGTTGGTAATGCATGGCATCCTGCCAGATGCTATGCTGACAGTTATTTTAGTACCTGTCATTAAAGACAAGGCTGGTAAGGTAGGGAGTAAGGACAATTATCGCCCTAGCCAGCATAATGCCTAAAATGCTGGAAAGTGTGAAAATATACAGATTTGGGGGATCTTATTTGCACCACAAACAACCAATTTGGCTTTAAGAGTAAGCATAGCACTGACTTGTGTATTTATGCTTTAAAAGAAGCAGTAGAAAAATACAGAGCAAAGGGCAACAATGTTGGTAGGTTTTATTGTTGCATCTAAGGCATTTGACAGAGTCACCCATCACAAACTCTTCACAAAGCTGAAGCATGGGGTATTCCAGGTAGCATCATACGTATTCTAGCATATTGGTACGACAGGCAGACAATGCAGGTAAAATGGGGGAGTAGTTTATCCTCTCCCTTTAGAGTTGGCAATGGGGTATGGCAGGGTGGGCTTCTATCACCAGGCCTATTTATCCTGTATATGGATGACCTGTGAAGGCAATTGAGAGATTGCAGAACAGAGTGCATCACTAGGAACACCTTAATCAACCACTTTATGTACGCTGATGATTTGGCCAATATATCTCATAGTAGTGCAGGGTTCCAAAAACTTCTTAACATGTGCTCAGACTATGGAGTCAAGTTTGACATGAAGTATAATACCACAAAGAGTATGGTAATGATATGTACGACCAAAGAGGAGCAACATCTTAATTACCCAGGTTTCTACTTGTCTGGTCAAACCCTGTCTGTGTGCAACAATGTCAAATACTTAGGCCACATCATCAGTGACAAGATGGAGGATGATGCTGACATACTTAGACAGAGAATAATGATGTATGTCCAAACCAATAGGCTGGTGAGAAAATGTCACTCCTGCTCTGATGAAGAGGAGGTGTACTTGTTTAGAGCTTACTCCACCCCTATGTACATGGCACCCCTCTTGGTGAGGTTCAAGAAAGAGAGCTTGCGCAAACTCCAGGTTGCATATAATGACTGCCTCAGAATGCTGCCCAGAAAGCCCAGGGGTAGTAGTGGCAGCAAGCTTTTTTGTGATTTAGGGATAAACACCTTCCACGCCACCCTGAGAAAACTGATGTTTAAGTTTATATGTAGACTACAGGGGTCCGAAAATGATCTTACTATACAGATAACCAATCCTAGGTGTAGTTCTGTTAGGTATCAATCCTACATATGGAAACACTGGTATCTGTGTCTTTTATAGAATGTGTAGACACATTTTTAAAGTATAAATGTATATTTATTTTTTATTTTTTTAATTGATGCTTTAATTTATTTATTAGATGCCTTTTTACTGAATGTGCACAAGCACACTTTTATATAATGTGACAATGCCTTTTATATTGTATGTTTTTCTTTTTTTTGTCTGGTTTATGTACTGTATGTGATTGTATGTCTACTTGAATGTTGGGAGTCTGCAATCAAGTTTGATTGAAGGAGGAACAATAACTGGTCCCTATTGAAGCCGTCATTATGCGGCAGGGCAGGAGACGGTGAAGGGTTGAGGGTAGCAGCATTCTGCTCAAAGCTACCTACAATACACATGAATAATGTATATTAAACAATCTACCATAGACGTCACTTTTAAAATTATTATCATTTTATCCTACCTGTTGTGATGTCCTTAGCTATCACTATGGTTAGCATACTGCTGCAGTCCGCATTGATGTAATATGGGGCCACATATTCTTCTCTTCAAAAGAAAGGGAGAGAAAAACTTGTCTGCAGGTGTGGTTCCACAAACAGACAAGCATGTTTGTCCATATAGACTGAGGAAAAACAAAAAGTCAACATCTCTTCCATTTTACATGGAAAATATTTGAGAATAAAACTGTTCCTGTTTATAGCCAGAGTAAGGGTTTAGGCATAACTATTAATTGGTCGGTTAAAACAATATTCAGAAAGTGTATCCCGACTACGTCGTACACTATTTTTAATTAATTAAACAGCCCACGAAAACATAAAAAAACATGCCAAGGAACAATCAGGTTATTGTTAGCAATAATAGCACGGTCTGCATTGTATTTAAAAAATGGTAATATACGACAACGGCATTACCACGTAAATATGTCGAACTATACTATCGATACGGCGTATTAGTTCGACAAAAAATACCAAGAAATGCCAATAAACTGATTATTACAGTAGCTTCTATTTACTGATAACACTTGGGGTAGCCATCTTGGGAAAAAACAAGATTGCAAGAAGCCCCCTGACTTTCTGTGTCGGGAATCTGACCTCCAGTTAAATTCCGACTAGAAAGTTGGACGACAATTTTGCCTTTTAAGGAAATAATGTTACGTCCGGCGGGGGAAGGAGACGACTCTACGGCAGGAATCAGTTCAATAGGTTTATTGACACTGATGATAAGGTGGGATGTGTATGCTACTTTAAGTGAAAGGTGCAAGACGATGTGTAGAATTAACCATGTAAATGTTAACAGAGTTTGTTGTATGTGCGTGTTGGATGAATCCTCCGTCAGACCAAAGGGGCAAGGCAAGAAGGCAGTCCGTGGGCAAGCAAGCGGTCGGGGGCAGGAGAGAAGCAACGAGGTCTGTGTCCAAGCAGGGGTCGAAGATCAGGGGAGGCAGTCCGGAATCCAGAGGAAAGTCGAGGCACACAGCTCGATCACGGGAAACAGGGAAAGCACTGCGGAGAACACAAAGGACATAAGACATGGGAACAGGGAAGGCACAGAGAGAGCGCAAGTACTTGGGAGGGAAGCCAGAGACGGGACGCTTAATACGAGAGTGAACTACGTTCCGGCACTGGATCTTCGGGTCCGCTGGTCTTTATGCTGTCTGTCTTCATCAGACACAGGTGCGCTGATTGTAGATTGCCTGCAGCCTTGCAGGCACGTGGGCGCGATGCGTGCAAAGCGAGCTGGGGCGTGTACCGGAGCGCTTCTAGCGGAGGTGCCGGCAGAGCTTGCCACAGATGACATGCGGGATTGCGCATGCGCCGTGACAAATAAAGAGTTCATATATTGGTAGACGTTGCTGTTTCTGCTTCGTCTAAACAAGAATCAAGCATAAGTTCTGATTAGATATTTGATGTGTGTGGTTGAACACCAATCAGAGACACATTTAAATGGGGAAAATGATGCCGATCAAGCAAAATGTGGAGAAAAGTTGCAGGAAATTGGAAACATATTTTGCATAAATTGGTGCGAGCGCAAAATCCCTGAGGTACCGAATATTGTGTTTTTTTTATCTGTAATATTCGATATGATAATCACAATTTCCAGCAGTAAATTTAACTGTAGTGTATTAGTGTTATATTGCAGGGATTTCTTAAAGGCCTACTGAAATGATTTTTTTTAATTTAAACGGGTATAGCAGATCCATTCTATGTGTCATACTTGATCATTTCGCGATATTGCCATATTTTTGCTGAAAGGATTTAGTAGAGAAAATCGATGATGAAGTTCGCAATTTTTGCTCGCTGATAAAAAAAAAGCCTTGCCTGTACCGGAAGTAGCGTGAGGTCACAGGAGCTAGTATTCCTCACAATTCCCCATTGTTTACAATGGAGCGAGAGAGATTCGGACGGAGAAAGTGACGATTACCCCATTAATTTGAGCGAGGATGAAAGATTCGTAGATGAGGAACGTTACAGTGAAGGCGTCACTTCCTGTCAATGAGAAAGGACGCAAAGAAAAAAGCTCCGCTTCTGCTACCGGAGTTTTTGTTAAGTCTGAAGATTTTGACCACTGATTTGACCACTGATTTGCGATCACAGCCACAGGAGAGTCACCTGGCATCTTCGATCTGATTTTGGTCAGTTGAGAGGCACTGATACGCTGAAATAAGGCGAGTGGAAGAGCCGTTAGCCGCAAGCCAAAGGCGCCTCCCGCAGTTCAAAGCGGTTGCCTAGCAACTAAAAGTTACGGCGAGTTTACAGCTGTTTTAAAGTGATCCCGACGTCGCAGAGTGATATAAGTTGACAGGCTGACACCTCAAATTGATCTCTGAACGGCGCAAGGTACGAAATTGTTGAAAAAACAAGTTAAAAGTGCCGCAAGTCGCTAAAGAAGTAACTGCCCTTAAGACATAAGAGGCGCTGACGTCAGTGACTGCCGCGATGCCAAAAGTTAAAGGATTGACTGGAAAGACTGATTTGAAGCTGGGCACAGGACATGATGGGATTCAAGAAGGGATACTACAAAAAATACTCCAGGAATTTAAAGAAGAAATGTTAGAAAAATTGGAAGAATTGATGGATGGATGGAAAGAGGATATGAAAGAAATGAAAGAAGAAATGAAAGAAATGAAAAAAGAGAACAACTCCAGAAATAAAGAAGCCACTGAAATGAGCAAACAAATGAAGATCCTTCAAGAAGACAACAACATGCTGAGGAACATCATAGATGAAATGGATCAGGATAAACGAATGAATGATATCATCGTGACAGGGCACCGAATTAAACCAAGATCCTATGCGAAAGCTGTGAATAATGAAGGTGAACCAGATGAAATGGATATGATCTCAGCAGAACAGCAAGTGGTCAACTTCCTGCAATCAAAAGAAATTGAAATTGACATTAATACCATCGAAACATGCATCCCACTGAACGGAAGAAACAACAACGCCACTCCAGTCGTGCTTGTGAAACTCGTAAACAGAAAATCTAAAATGGCATTGCTGAGACAGGGAAAGAAGCTGAAGGGAACAAATGTGTACATGAATGAGCATCTCACAAAACGCAATGCTGGAATCGCCAAGAAAGCACGCGACTTGAGAAGGCAGGGAAAAATCCAGGGAACTTGGAGCGCCAACTGTAAAATCTACATCAAGCTGAATGGAAGTCCAGAAGCAAGAGTAATTGTTGTCCATGACATCAAGGACCTGGACAATTTTTAAAGTTTACACAGCTACCACAACAACGATGATAATGGACTCTGACAGAAAACAAGCACCTAAATTCAGCATCGGCACTACTATGTTCCAAGGGACGACTAAACAAGAGGACCTAGATTCAAGATTGCATCCACCTACACTTATAGAGATTATTGAAACAACATCAAAGTTTGTTGAACAAGAAAATATGGAACTAAAAAATTTCTGCAACAAAGATCACAAAAACCAGGATTTGGAAAATGATATAGATCCAGATACAAATTTTTTCTCCCACATCAGTAATAGTTGTTTTTATTATACAGATGATCAATATAATAGCAACATTGAATGTGATAACAAATTGTCAATTATTCATTTTAATAGTAGAAGCTTGTATGCAAATTACAATAACATTAAGAACTTTTTGGAACACATCAACGAACCCTTCAAAGTGATTGCTGTCACAGAAACATGGATTGATGATAAAAAAGGAATAGATTTTGATCTGGAGGGATATGAACTAAACTACATCAACAGAACCAACAAAAATGGAGGAGGAGTAGCTGTGTACGTGATGAAAAACCTGAACTACAAAGTGGTAAAAAACATGTCATTTGCCATTGATAATATCTTAGAATGTATAACCATTGAAATATGTCAGGAAAAAAGCAAAAACATATTCATCAGTTGTATATATAGATCACCTAAGTCAAGTATAGAAACATTTGAAGAATGGATCAAGGCTACTTACATGGACAATGGTCAAAGAATAATGTTCTTATGTGGTGACTTTAATATTGACTTATTGAACCCCAACAAGCAAAAGTCTATTGATGACTTCATTGATACAATGTACAGCATCAGTCTATATCCTAAAATCACAAGGCCAAGCAGAATCACAGCACACTGTGCCACGCTTATTGATAATATTTTTACCAATGATTTTGATAATAACACTACAAGTGGTCTACTTATAAGCGACGTTAGTGATCATCTGCCAGTTTTTACAATATATAATGGAAACTACAAGAAGAACATGGAAGACAAAAGGACATTTCGAAGACTATGCACAGAGAAGAGGATGACTGCCTTCAAAATTGAGCTACAAAAGCAAGATTGGGACAATGTGTATAATGAAAAAGAGGTTGATGAAGCATATGAACATTTCTTAAACAAGTTCATAATACTTTATGACAAACATTGTCCATGGATACAACTCAGTAACAAGCAGAGAAAGAATAATCAACCATGGATGACAAAAGGATTAAAAAATGCTTGTAAGAAGAAGAATACACTATATAGAGAATTTATAGCACAAAGAACTATAGAGGCAGAAATTAAGTACAAAAAGTATAAAAACAAGTTAACAGAAATACTACGGTCATGTAGAAAAGAATATTACAGTGAATTGTTGGACAGGAACAAAAATAATATGAGAGCAACATGGGGCATCCTCAATAGCATTATTAAAAATGGAACTAAGAGGGACTACCCTCAATACTTTTTAGATGAAAATAAAAAAAATGACAACATAAAGGAAGTAGTTGAAAGCTTCAATAATTATTTTGTAAATATTGGACCGAAATTGGAAGAAAGGATTCCAGACCCAGTTCCAATTGAGGACTATAATGATACCATAGAGCGAAATCCCAACTCCATGTTCCTCAGTAATGTGACACAGGAGGAAATAGTTACAATCGTGAAAACATGTAAATCTAAGACTTCAACTGATTGTAACGGAATTGATATGGAAACGATAAAAAAGGTTATTGAAGAGATCTCAGGACCATTAATGTATATTAGTAACCTATCATTTCAAACAGGTACATTTCCAAACAAAATGAAAATAGCTAAAGTTGCACCAATTTATAAGACTGGAGATAAACATCAATTTACAAATTATAGACCTGTTTCTCTACTTCCACAATTTTCTAAAATCATTGAAAAACTGTTCAATAACAGATTAGAAAGTTTCATAAATAAAAATAGAATACTCGAAGAGAACCAATATGGATACAGAGCTAATGTTTCAACTTCAATGGCTTTAATTGAAATTACAGAAGAAATTACCAATGCAATAGATAGTAAAAAATGTGCAGCAGCGGTTTTTATGGATCTAACTAAAGCATTTGACACAATTAATCACAATATTTTAATCAAAAAACTAGAACGATATGGCATCAGAGGGTTAGTCTTAAACTGGATAAGAAGTTATCTAACGAACAGGAAACAATACGTGAAGCTAGGCGAACACACGTCTACAACGCTAAATATATCCTGTGGTGTACCTCAGGGATCAATACTAGGACCTAAATTATTCAATCTCTATATAAATGACATTTGTAAAGTTACAAAAGATTTAAAGTTAGTATTATTTGCGGATGATACAACAGCGTTTTGTTCAGGAGAGAACACACAGGAGATAATACAAATAATAACAGAAGAAATTAACAAATTAAAAAGATGGTTTGACAAAAACAGACTATCGTTGAATCTTAGTAAAACTAAAATAATGCTATTTGGTAATAGTAGAAGAGAAAGTCAAACACAAATACAAATAGACGGAATAGAAATTGAAAGAGTAAACGAAACCAAATTTCTAGGTATAATGATTGATGATAAATTGAACTGGAAATTTCACGTAAAAAATATACAACATAAAGTTGCAAGAAACACGTCAATAATGAATAAAGCAAAACATGTTCTAGACCAAAAATCCCTTCATATTCTCTACTGCTCACTAGTGTTACCATATCTGAGCTACTCTGTAGAAATATGGGGAAATAATTACAAAAGTACACTTCATTCATTAACGGTGTTACAAAAAAGATCAGTTAGAATAATACATAATGTTGGATATAGAGAACATACAAACCCTTTATTTATTGAATCAAAAATACTGAAATTCCACGACATAGTGAATTTGCAAACAGCTAAAATTATGCACAAAGCAAACTATAACCTGCTACCCAAGAATATACAACAATTCTTCTCAAAAAAAGAGGAGAAATATAATCTTAGAGAAAAACGTAATTTAAAACATTTGTTTGCACGTACAACACTTAAGACCTTCAGTATATCAATATGTGGAATTAAATTATGGAATGGATTAAGCAAAGCAATCAAACAATGTACTAATATGATCCACTTCAAGAAACTCTTCAAACTTAAAGTGTTTACAAAGTACAATGAAGAAGAACCATGACAAACATTCTCAATTTATTTCATCCATCCATTCATTCATTCTTAAAGTAATCTTACTTATCTCATCATATGAAATATGACTTACTTCACCAATTATTATTATTAAATTCTTACTATTATTTATTTATTTATTTTTATTGTAATTACTTATGGAGTTTATTGTGAAAAAATTGTGAACAGGAAGTGAACAAAAAGTTTTGCAACTGTTATGTAAAGAAAAGGGGTAGGATTAAATAAGCTCTGCTTCTTCCTACTCCTTTTCGAACATGTTGAAAAGAAACTGGAAATTGTGATGTATCATGTTGTATGCTTGCATGTTCGAAATAAACTCAAACTCAAACTCAAACTCAAACTCAAAGGACTAGAGAGGCAGTGATGGACGTATCTTTTTTCGCTCTGACCGTAACTTAGGTACAAGCTGGCTCATTGGATTCCACACTCTCCTTTTTGTATTGTGGATCACGGATTTGTATTTTAAACCACCTCGGATACTATATCCTCTTGAAAATGAGAGTCGAGCACGCGAAATGGACATTTAAAGTGACTTTTATCTCCAAGACAATACATCTGTGACACACTTAGCTACTGAGCTAACGTGATAGCATCGTTCTCAAATGAAGATAGAAACAAAATAAATAAACCCCTGACTGGAAGGATAGACAGAAGACCAACAATAATATTAAACCATGTACATGTAACTACACGGTTAAAAATTCTCAGCCTGGTAAGGCTTAACTATGCTGTTGCTAACGACGCTAAGGCTAATTTAGCAACTTAGCAACCGGACCTCACAGAACAATGTACTCTCTCCTTTTTCTATTGTGGATCACAGATTTGTATTTTAAACCACCTCGGATACTATATCCTCTTGAAAATGAGAGTCGAGCACGCGAAATGGACATTTAAAGTGACTTTTATCTCCAAGACAATACATCTGTGACACACTTAGCTACTGAGCTAACGTGATAGCATCGTTCTCAAATGAAGATAGAAACAAAATAAATAAACCCCTGACTGGAAGGATAGACAGAAGACCAACAATAATATTAAACCATGTACATGTAACTACACGGTTAAAAATTCTCAGCCTGGTAAGGCTTAACTATGCTGTTGCTAACGACGCTAAGGCTAATTTAGCAACTTAGCAACCGGACCTCACAGAACAATGTACTCTCTCCTTTTTCTATTGTGGATCACAGATTTGTATTTTAAACCACCTCGGATACTATATCCTCTTGAAAATGAGAGTCGAGCACGCGAAATGGACATTTAAAGTGACTTTTATCTCCAAGACAATACATCGGTGACACACTTAGCTACTGAGCTAACGTGATAGTGTCGTTCTCAAATGAAGATAGAAACAAAATAAATAAACCCCTGACTGGAAGGATAGACAGAAGACCAAAAATACTATTAAACCATGTACATGTAACTACACGGTCAAAAATTCTCAGCCTGGTAAGGCTTAAAAATGCTGTTGCTAACGACGCTAAGGCTAATTTAGCAACTTAGCAACCGGACCTCACAGAACTATGATAAAACATTAGCGCTCCACCTACGCCAGCCAGCCCTCATCTTCCCATCAACAGCCGTGCTCACCTGCATTCCAGCGATCGACGGCGCGACGAAGGACTTCATCCGTGGGTTTGGCGGCAAGCATCGGCTAGGCTCTGCTTTCAGGGTAAGTAGTCCTTGTTGTGTTGCTGTAAGTATTGTAATGCCCCGCAGTGGAGAAGGAGTCACACAGACAAGGATGCGCTGCTCAATCGCTTTATTAACAAGCGGTAACTGGTTGTAGTTCAAAAAGTAACGCACACACATACACGAGCTGCTGTTAGCCAAAACTCACGCTCACACACACTCAAGTCCTCCGCCAACTCACTCGCGCATGCGTGTTCCCCAAACCCTTAAAGACACAGTACACTAATGCAAATATCACAGATATTACAGTATTGTACTTAGCCGCTAAGACACCGATCGATCCCACCTACAACTTTCTTCTTTGCAGTCTCCATTGTTCATTAAACAAATTGCAAAAGATTCACCAACACAGATGTCCAGAATACTGTGGAATTTTGTCGAAGAAAACAAGAGGCTTTTCTATCGGGTCCGATAGGGTCCAACCACTTCCGTTGCTTTTGTGACGTCACGCGCATAATTCATATCCAAAGGAGTTTTTCAACCGGAAGTGTGGCGGGAATTTTAAAATTGCACTTCATAAGTTAACCCGGCCGTATTGGCATGTGTTGCAATGTTAAGATTTCATCATTGATATATAAACTATCAGACTGCGTGGTTGGTAGTAGTGGGTTTCAGTAGGCCTTTAAGTAGTGTAGAAAAATGTCTACGCTGGTAAAGTCGCTAACAATGTAGCAAGTATTTGCAGTAGGTACTATAACGGTACAGTGGAAGAAGGAGACGGCATGGAGGCAGGGACATTGTTAGCTTGCAGCGTGTTTATTGAAATATATAAAAGACGTGTGCGACCATTAAAATATATAAATGACGTGTGTGACTAATCCAAATGTGGAGTGTTACCGGGTGGTGTTGAAGGTGCGTGTTGAGATTGTTGCAGAAGTCCAGAAAGGGCAAGTCAGGTTCGGAGGTCCAGGGACTGGCTGGAGGTCAGGGGCTGGAGCGAGACGTCATTGTCTGGGGGCAGGCGTGAGGTCGAGATCCAGGAAGGCAGCAGGGAGTCCAGAGGGGAACCAGGGAGACGAGACACACACCTCGAAACCAGGGGATGACAAAGGGCTGCTGGATGACGACACAGGACAAGACACAATGAGCACAATGGAGGGGGAACACAAACAGCGAGGAAGCACATGAGCAAGGAAGCTAGAGACGTGTAAGGCTTACTGTACAGGTATAAGTAGCTACGTTCTGGCACTGGAACGCAGGACACGCTGGCTTATAAAGGCAGGAGTCTCATCAGCGTCAGGTGTGTTGATTGCTGCACGGCTGCAGCAGGAGAGGAACGCCCGTGGGCGTTTCCCCAGGCAAAGCAGTGTGAAAGGCGGCAGGTGTTTGAACCGTCACAGGTACCACTGTAATTTGGCCTTATCCTTCATTTTATACCTGCATTACCGACCTGACATGGTAAGTCTGAAAGAGAAAGGGATGATACAGTATTATCTGCTCACAGATGGTACCTGAGGGTTGTTTGAGTACACTGCAGCGAGTCATGGATAGTCCCACTCCTAAATGCTTCAGTCACATGCAGGATTCTCACAGGAATGAGGCAAAAATACAGTGATACCTACTGTATAATACTGTTTTTCACTCCCTTAACTGAATGACGATTATAGTTAAAATGTTCTTAACCCACCTGTTCTCCTATTGCTAATGTTTATTTATGGAAGCAATAGTGTTTGGTAGAGCACTTTTCTTTCAAAATATGGCTGAGCCGATGGAAACACTAAAGCTAACACCTTGCCTCAAAGTATGCCAACATTGAACTCTTTTTTTTCTCGCCTAGGTCCTCAGTCGTTGTGCTGAGTGTGATGACAAAGTTCCTGCAAGAAAAGCAAAGGTAAGCGGTTGGTAAGACCACAAAACCTTGCACCTTGCTAAAGTGCCAAATTGCCGCCGTGGTCGCAGCTGGCCACCGCGTCGACTGTTTTTGGCCTCGAAGAGATATTGTGGCCGAGCTTCACTCAGCTGCATGGACAGCTTGTCTTAGCCGCAGAGGTTTAAGTACACCTAACGGGAGCTGTCTCCATTCTTTGTGGCCAAATACTTTTCATTTCTCGCCGATTTGAATGACTAAATAATTCACAAACCGTTGCTGACATTCGTTTTTTTCTCAAGTGGCTACTAATCAGCGCTCCTTCAAGTCGGAGGAAGTAATCCGGCACGGTGAGGAGCTTTGGAAAAGCTGTTTGGGTGCTTTGTCAAAAGCCTTCTTTTGTCGCCACTGCAAGTTGGAGAGCTAATAGGTGGTGAAAAGGCAGCTCGGAGACCCAGATGAGGAAGATGATTATACGAATGAACAGGAGGGATTGCCAGCATTAGCATGTGTGCTAGCCAGAGTGGGTCCCAGGAGGGAAACAGGAGTCTGGCTCTGCTGTCTCAGTGGACATCCTCTACTGAGCTTGGCGTATCCATGTTTCGCCTGAGCTGCTGAAAGTCAGTGTATGTGTGTGTGTGTGTGTGTGTATGTGTGTGTGTGTGTGTGTGTGTGTGTGTGTGTGTGTGTGTGTGTGTGCGTGTGCGTGTGCGTGTGTGTGTGTGTGTGTCAAGGGGGATGGACTGTGTATATGTGCATAACTGCTGAAAGATTTGGTATTCAGAACGGTGACTTTTAACAACGTTTGTCAACTCTAATATGCAGAACTGCCTGGTTGTGGACAAGACTGAAGTTTCCTCAGCTTACCTGGAGTTTAATTAACACAAGTGCGCTTAAAACGGCAGCCGTTTCCGAGATAGATTCAATTATTATATAAAATCAAAGATCTACTCACGGAATAAAACGGTTATTGTAACGATGCAGAGGCGTACGGCGAAGTGCAGGTAAAAAGTCGACTTAATAAGGACAACCCATGCAGTACCAACATGATCAAAGCAGAAGTATTACGGTACAGCAGGGGAAGAAGACGGCACAGAGGCAAGAACGTCGTTTAGCTCTATTTATTAAGAAATACAATAGGAAATGAGGCATTTAACTAATCCAAAATGTGTGTGGTGTGCGAATATGTGAAGTTGAGTTTTACCGGGATGTGTTGAAGGTGCGTGTTGAGGAAGTCCAAAGAGGGCAAGGCAAGCTCGTAGGTCCAGGGACAGGCAGGAGGTCAGGGGCAAGAGTGAGGCGTCAAGGTCTGTGTCCAGGCGGGAGGTCGAGATCCAAGAAAGTAGCCAGTGAACCAGAGGGAATACGGGGAGACGAGACACACAGCTCATGACCAGGAAACGGAGGAATGTTGCTGGATGGCGACACAGGAACACAAGACAAATGAACACGGAGGGGGAGAAACACAGAGAGAGAGAGAGTGAACATAGAGCTAGAGACGTGTAGGCTTACTGTACGAAACAAGTAGCTACGTTCTGGCCCGGAACGCAGGTTTGCGCTGGCTTGAGAAGCGCAGGGGACTCATCAGCGTCAGGTGTGTTGCTTGCTCGTTGATTGCAGCTGGGCAGGAGTGGCGCGCTTGGAGGTGCACTTAGCGGAGCGCACAGATGAATGCGCATTGGAATGCGTCCGGGCCGTGACAGGGAGTGGACCAAAGTTACGCACCACAGATAAACCAATTATTATACTTGCAGATCACAATGAGGCTTCCTGATTGGCATCCAGGGAGACAGGTGAGGGAGCCCACACTCAAACCAGAGGTGTGGTGCAGGAAAACAGGAAGTAGAAACAAACAAAAAAAACAGTTCTGGAGTGCAAATTAACTCAAATTAAGGAAACAATGAACAAATGTCCAAGTAAGTCACAAAGGATCATGACAGTTATGGCATCATAAAAATAAACAGTATTCACTGCTTTGAATTGCATTGTAAATAAGGATGTCTCGAAAATTCTCGATCCAATACTTTGACATTAGTAGTGAACACAATAACACATTTTTATAACTTCTCATTTAAAATGTAGAATTTGCTATATTGTTGTAAATCAAATGATGTAATACATTTGTGGTATTGAACGAAAAATACAAAATAAGCCAGAATAAAGTGGCTAACGCACAAAAACTAAGCAAAATCAAAAGCTACTTTTGGCTGCCATAAATAATTTGGGTTTGGCCCTCAAATCCTTCCTGTGTGCAGATAATTATTTCCTGATTTTGTAAACAATAACTGTCGGCAGATGTTAAAGGCCTACTGAAACCCACTACTACCGACCACGCAGTCTGATAGTTTATAGATCAATGATGAAATCTTAACATTGCAACACATGCCAATACGCCGGGTTAACTTATAAAGTGCAATTTTAAATTCCCCGCTAAACTTCCGGTTGAAAACGTCTATGTATGATGACGTATGCGCGTGACGTCAATAGTTAAACGTAAGTATTCGGACACCATTGAATCCAATACAAAAAAGCTCTGTTATCATCTCAAAATTCCACAGTATTCTGGACATCTGTGTTGGTGAATCTTTTGCAATTTGTTTAATGAACAATGAAGACTGCAAAGAAGAAAGTTGTAGGTGGGATCGGTGTATTAGCGGCTGGCTGTAGCAACACAACCAGGAGGACTTTGACTTGGATAGCAGACGCGCTATCCGACGCTAGCCGCTGACCGCACGGATGATCGGGTGAAGTCCTTCGTCCTTCCGTCGATCGCTGTAACGCAGGTGAGCACGGGTGTTGATGAGCAGATGAGGGCTGGCTGGCGTAGGTGGAGCGCTAATGTTTTTATCATAGCTCTTTGAGGTCCAGTTGCTAAGTTAGCTTCAATGGCGTCGTTAGCAACAGCATTGTTAAGCTTCGCCAAGCTGGAAAGCATTAACCGTGTATTTACAGGTCAATGGTTTAATAGTATTGTTGATTTTCTGTCTATCCTTCCAGTCAGGGGTTTATTTCTTTTGTTTCTATCTGCATTTAGGCACGATGCTATCACGTTAGCTCCGTAGCTAAGTGCTTCGCCGATGTATTGCCGTGGAGATAAAAGTCACTGTGAATGTCCATTTCGCGTTCTCGACTCTCATTTTCAAGAGGATATAGTATCCGAGGTGGTTTAAAATACAAATCCGTGATCCACAATAGAAAAAGGAGAGAGTGTGGAATCCAATGAGCCAGCTTGTACCTAAGTTACGGTCAGAGCGAAAAAAGATGCATCCTGCACTGCACTCTAGTCCTTCACTCTCACATTCCTCATCCACGAATCTTTCATCCTGGCTCACATTAATGGGGTAATCGTCGCTTTCTCTGTCCGAATCGCTCTCGCTGCTGGTGTAAACAATGGGGAAATGTGAGGAGCCTTTCAACTTTTGACGTCACGCTACTTCCGGTACAGGCAAGGCTTTTTTTATCAGCGACCAAAAGTTGCGAACTTTATCGTTGATGTTCTCTACTAAATCCTTTCAGCAAAAATATGGCAATATCGCGAAATGATCATGTATGACACATAGAATGGATCTGCTATCCCCGTTTAAATTTAAAAAAATCATTTCAGTAGGCCTTTAAATTGACCCTTGTATAGTGTTTGTGGCTTTTCAGTAGCTTTTGACACGGACTTATCCCAGATTTTTGACTTTTGCTTTATCATTCCATTCACTTTCAGCACAATGTTTACAAATGCTTCCCTCCTCAATGGCTCAACATCCGGGTCCTAAACATTTAATACGTTTCCATCCACCGCCTTCAATCATGCATTCAATTGATTGTTCTAAAGCCACACATCCTTGAAGTTGCACTGTGCAAAAATGTTGTGCAAAGATGCTGTTTGCAGTGAACGGTGTTCGAGCAAGCCATTTTTTTATAACACTGCCACCCTCTTTCGTGTCTAACACGAGCCACAGAAGTCGGACATTCGCATTCAACAATACAACGTTACCACAACACAGTTTGATATCAACATATTTTAAAATAATTATGTTCGTTAGAATATATTCTGTGTGACGGCCGCATGCATCTTTGATTGACAACTCTGAACCCCAATCATTGCATTCTGCCGTCAATACAGAGGGCCACCAAAATGGGTGGGGCCCCCGGGTTTTAGCCTGTTCGTTAGGATAGCTTTTGTTGACTTAGTTTGACTCTTGCATGACCATCAGGAAATGTAAAAATGTTAGTTTGCAACATTTGACAACTACACTGGAAAGACTTGCATTTAGATTTCCTTTCCTCAAATAAAATCCTATAGGAAATACCAGCTGAATCAGATGATTTTCCAGAACCGAGGAAGGAAGTCACACAGACTGAGAAGCATCCTTGAGGAAAACACTTATACTCTGACTTTAGGAGAGATTATCATCATATTGTTACTTCGATCGTGGAGTTTAAGAAAAAACTAGCAAAAACCTTGGGTATCAGTGTTAACAAGAATCTGAAGGCTCGTGTGGGTCTTGAAGCCAGTGAGCTCAGTACGGTTGTCATAATCTGCATCCCATCAATCAACAGACTGGACTAACTGCAACCATCTTCTCCTCTTCCTCCACTCTGTACAGTTTTCAGAAACTCTCATCCATCCTGAACGTAGCGAATGCATCCATTCACAGCTCATCATCATTTTTAGAAAAGGGACGATCAAGTTTTCTCTCAGTGCAGTATTGCAATAGTGTGTGTCAAGTATTCCACAGTGCATGCTTGAAGCGGTCAGTGTTTCTTTGTACCGTTGAGGCCTGACAGCTGGCTAACACACACGATTGCTCCGTAATTAACCCGACAGTTGCTGCATAATAACTGATTGACAGGAAGTTTGCGCCAATTGTTAACCTGTTACAGTGACTCACCGTATTATGTTAGGTAATATTTCCATTTAAAAGATAAAACAGCTTCTATTCAGTTCCACCGTGAACACCATTGCTTACATAACTGATGGTTTGCATGTGCCTTCTAAGCGTCTTTGTTAGATTTGCCAGGAAGTTAATGTTTTTGGATGCATTTTGAAGGAATTAATCAATAAGCGCAGAAATATGGGTAAACAAGATGGAGATCGGGATAATATGCCTCACAATTTCCCAATGTTTTTGTTTTGTTTTCTCCCATTTTTTTCCAACATTTTTAACTCAGTCAGGCTTTGCAACATAGCACTCACAAGACATCCCATAACTAAGTTACGTTGTTTTGATGTGTACTTGTAAGCAGACATCATAGACAAACAGAATGTTGTTTACTTTTTTAATTGATTTAGCGCCAGTTGAATCTACACTAGACTAAGATTATATAGATACACTAAACAGTAATCAAAATTAGACATTCACTTTTACAATTGAAGGCTTAGTGCTTAAATATGTTGATACATACTTTTGACGTCGACGTTTTTTTGCATTATTGTGTTGCTCACTGATTGAAAGCTATTATGCTGGGTGACTTTTATAATTGCAAACTCAAATGTACATTTAGATGATAAGAAATATACTCTGCAAATATTTTAATTTGTCTCAGGCATTTGAAAATGTCAATTTTGAAAATGTTTTAAGGAAATTAAATACATATGGCATTGAAAATGTTATAAAATGTCTTCATAGCTATCTTAGTGAAATAGAACAAAAGGGTTCCATTAATATTTAAGAATTATAATAAAAGCTCAATTAGTATCTGGGGTTCCCCAAAGTTTGAATTTTGAACCACGTTTATTTCTAATCCATATCAATGATTTAAAAAATGTTGGTAAGATCATACTGCCTCTGTATGCAGATGATACCGGTCTTTAAATAGTGTATCACATTTTAATATATTTCTTGAAAAAGAGGCAAATAAAAAACTGTTTAGTATTTCTGAATGGATTAAAATTAATAAATAATCACTTATTTTTAAAAATAAAACTAACTTCATGATTTTCAGCACAAAATACAAAAGCTACAATAAAAAAGATGTGAACTTATTCATGGATGGCATCAGAATCAGTGTGATGCCTCAAACTGTTATCGTTATTGTTGATGAAAAATTAACATGGAAAAAACATACATAACTTGTCAATAGCAAGATGATAAAATTGATACAGTGGAAACACTTACAATCTCACCCAGTATATATTTCAAATTTCTATTCAAAATATCTAAACAAACATTATACAAGTCACAATCCCTTGAATAGTAATTTTTCAGTGAGGCATAAAAGTTTGTTAAAAGGCAATAGATCCTCTGAGGGAAAAAAAATACTACTTTTGAGCATCACTCGTTAATCACACCCTTTTATAAAACATTAAATAATTCAAAACACATTTCTAACAATAACACATTTTCCCAATACACTATCTTCATCTGCTCCTTTTTTTGGACAATATTAAATGTCAACATATATTTGTATGTTTTTTTGTAGTATTTATGTACCATTTTCTTTCTGTGTGGAGTTTGCATGTTCTCCCCGTGACTGCGTGGGTTCCCTCCGGGTACTCCGGCTTCCTCCCACCTCCAAAGACATGCACCTGGGGATAGGTTGATTGGCAACACTAAAATGTGGCCCTAGTGTGTGAATGTGAGTGTGAATGTTGTCTGTCTATCTGTGTTGGCCCTGCGATGAGGTGGCGACTTGTCCAGGGTGTACCCCGCCTTCCGCCCAATTGTAGCTGAGATAGGCTCCAGCGCCCCCCGCGACCCCGAAGGGAATAAGCGGTAGAAAATGGATGGATGGATGTACCATTTTGTACTATGTACTATTTTTATTTACAAATATGTACAGTATATTTTGATTTACCAAAATGTTTTCATAATTTGTTACATATTCTTCTAGAATAGATACTTACCAAGAAACTACGGTGACTTTTAGCAATTATATTTTGTAGAACATCTACCAATCAATGTACGCCTAAATACAGAGGAGCCTCTCTTTGAATGAACTACCACCAGCTCTTCTATCCACAATTGTGTTTTAATATTTTAAAAACAATTGAAGGCTACGTTGGTCTCCAGTTAACTATGATGAGTTGTTTTCTTATTGTATATTATATGTATTGCATTTGACTTTATTTTTGCTACTGTGATAATTGTGATGTCTTGGGGGGAACTTAGGGTCTCAGTGCTGTACTTTTTTGTATGAATGCAATATTTTGTATTTTTGAAAGTTTTTTATAGAAATAGTAACTGGCCAGATTGTGTTTTTGAACATTTGCATGTAGCCAACTGTATCGACTTGCAGGGAAGTTGATGAAACGTTTTTTGGGTTGTTTTTTTTTTGCTCTGTTGGTGTTTGAATGATGGTGTTCCCACCTAACCTTTCCAAAACGTGGAATGACGTCTGCAATTGAGACAAAGCTATACAGTTTTCACTGTAAATATTGAAGAAAAGTTGAAGCTAAAAATGGGTAAAACCGTGTTTTTCCAGTGGTGTAATACAGTGCCTGATGAGTTTACAAGCTTCAATGGCAGACCAAACAGTCATTTTTACAACCATAATTGCTCCAACAATTTATGAGCCCGTGTTAGAATATGAAATGTATTGTGCTCAATATTTATGTCCAAACAAGTAATTAGACTTAAACGGCTCTACAAATGTCAATGTAAAGCTTTCATCATAGATGTGGGGATATTTAGTGTATTTTGTTTGGTAGAATATCTTATTTGTTCAGCTGTTAAGTGGAGAATGACTTTCCAAGGAAAATATTATTTGTATTTTATTGTTTTAGTATGGGAACATGTATTTGTACAATGCATGGCACATTTCGCAGTTAAGAGTGGATAACTGCATCCCTGTTTAAAAAACTGTTGCTGCAAGTATTGTCATGTCTGTTGATCATGTTTTTGTTTTGGCCATGTGTTTGTTTTTTGGACTCTTTTTAGTTCCTGGTTGCACTTCCTTGTTTGTTTGTTTCCATAGCAACTCATTAGTTTTCACCTGTCCTGTCACGCACCCGTTTCACGTTTTGAGTCACGCACCTGTTTTCACTGATCATGTCACTATTTAAATCTGTCTGTTTCTGTTGTTCGTCCTGGCGACCTCACACTTTTTCATCACTCTGATTCATGTCATGTTCACAGTTCTTTGCCATGTAAGTTTTGTTTTTTAATGCCACAGTTAGTGTTTTTGTTTCATTGTTGATAGTTTCTGCCTTTGTGCAAGTTTTGTTTTCATAGCCAAGTTTTTGTACTTCCGCCATTGTGCGCGCCTTTTGTTTGCTTCCCTTTTTTGTAGTTTATTAGTGTTAAAATAAATCATGTATTTAAATTCACGCCTTGCCCGCGCCAATTTTCCGTTGCCTTCCGGAGAAACAAAACCCGAGAACCAAGTCGTGACAAGTATGAATGCACACCTGGTCATTAATGATTGTTTAATTAGTGAATTGTAAAGCTAAGACCTTTCACCCCTACATCAAGCTTATCAACTTTTCTTTTAATATTAAAATGTGGTAACAAGGCACGTGCAACAGTTCCAATTTTATTTCATATACTAAATATTAAATAATTGATACACAGTTTAACAATTAATGAATGAAAATGAGCAGAAATATGTATAAACTTGTAATATATGCTCCCTATCCATACAGATACAACATGAGCTTGTCAATTAAGAACACACAGGCCATAATTGTGTTTCATAACATACAGTAAAAAAAAATTACAAAAACATAATCTTACTCCAATCATATATTTTCATCATGATTGATTTGTTGTACAGAATGCAATCCACTGTATTTTCTGGACTACAAGCCGCACAGGTATGTAAAATATACCCACTAAATTTTAGAAGTAAAAAGATGTTCTCATACAGTATATTAGCCGCACCTGATTAAAAGCCGCAGATGTACACCTGTACGTCGTAAAATGATTTATTTACATAGAAAGTATTTTAAGGCTGTCAAAGTTAACGTGATAACGTGTTAACTATAACCAAATGTTTACGCACTATTAACGTGCATGCATCCTGACTCCTTTTTAACCCTCGGGCCATTCCGTAGTCTATGGAAAAGTAATGGCGTCCAGTTATTACTGAGACACAAGCAGGAGAATAGCAAGTGAAATGCACAAAGAAAATGTTACAATATGGAAATTTGATGTCCAAAGCCATGATAAGTCGTTTTACCGTCAAGGCAAGTCTCTTTTATTTTGAAACACCGCAAGACTACTTCGCTGGAGCGAATGCGGGCTTGCAGCTTACAGAAAGGAGCTTATTTTTCGTGTTTATTTGCAGTTTACTGCATTGATAACATACCATGTGGATTGTTACTGTAACTGCTTTAATAAAATGGGGTAAAAGCAGAAAGGAAATAAGAAAGCAGACAGTAGGCAGCTACAATATGAGTACATCCACTACAGTAACAAAATGAAAAATGTATTTCATTGCGATCAAGCTTTGAATGTCAAAGATTATTGATTGATGTTTTAATGTAAACTACGTTAATTCTACCGATTTGTGGCAGATTGAAATAAATTGTATATTTTTATTAACATGCTCTGGTTAATATTCCTCAATTACAGAAAATAGTCATCAGGCTGAATACTAATTCATTAATAGAGAAGGTTAAGACATTGACATACAGCAAAACAAATATGATTAACTTGTACACATGTAATGTTCAGTATATAAGAAACATTTATTTATGTATAAAAAATAAAATTTTACATTACAAAACATTTTTGACAATCAACGCATGATCCTAACAATCCACATTTTGTGTTATTAATGCATTAAACTGATATCTAAACATGGAAGAGTCGCTCCTCTCATCTGAATGCAAGTGCTTCTACAGCAGGAATACAAATGCTGTATTACAACAAACTACGAAATCTGGCAAGACACCAAAGCACTTCAGGTATTTTCTTTTTTCTCATGTCCATTTTGTGTTGAGCTGTTTAAAAAAGCATAATGTTTAAAACCATTTTTAAAACATTTCATTAAAGCAAAGCAAAATGTATTAAAATTGACTAAAACGTTAATTAATACAAGTTGGATTCAATCTTCCTGTAAAAGGAAGATTGGATTTAAATATGGCATATACATATTACACCTAAATGCAATATTTCAGATATAGAATAATCGGTCAGTTTTACAAAATATACAATATGCTCTTATATTTAACAATTATTTTACCTTATGAAAAATAGAAATCATTTTAGATATTTTAACATTTGTATAATTTGTGTGATTTCAACAACAAATTTTTATCAAACATATAACTTAAAGGGGAACTGCACTTTTTGGGGGGATTTTGCCTATCGTCCACAATCAAATGACGACGAATGGATTTTGTTTTGTTTAATGCATTCTAAAAATAAATGCCATCAAATTATACAATTATAATAACAAAATCACAAATTTTCAAATAACGAAATGTATTGCTAGTGCTTTTTGCATGGTTATTTATCGGATTTTATGGGTGGAATAGTGGAGCATTCCATTGGCTCCGCAGTAAGTGGACTTTTATTTATGTATATTTAATATTTAGAATGCATTAAAAAAAAATCCATCCGTTGTCAGGTCTTTCATAATGATTGCGAACCATAGGCAAAATTCCCCAAAAAAGTGCAGTTCAACTTTAACACAGGGACAAACTAAAAAGGTATGTTGTTTTTTAGATCTTGCCACAAGTTCCACTGAGTCTGAAAATAAGCCATATGTTAACACACATTTGAGTTCAAACTGTAATGAACAGAACATGGTTCAACTTTTGTGTTGTTCTATACTCTACATCAGTGGACCCTAACCACCGGTCCGGGGACCTGTACCGGTCCGTGACACATTTGCTACCGGGCCACAGGGAAACATTAAATAATTTATAAACGACTGCATTTACTCCGACTTTACTTTCGCCTGTGCCACTAGATACACCAATAAGCTTGTTTGTAGATGTACAATAAAACTCTTCATAGGAATTTTCAATTTGTTATATTTTTTATAACTTTGTGACATGATACTATGCACATTGATGAACATATAAAATGTGACAGATTGTAGCCAAAGGCTGATTTCCATCTCATCTCATTGCAAAGAAACAAGCCCAGGGCTCCCACTAATTCAGCGTTATAGTGAGTTGTATTTTTCATGCACTTATTTTTGCTGTATTTATCTGACACAAGTGGAAAGCCGGTCCCTGAAAATAATGCCAACATTAAACCGGTCCGTGGTGCAAAAAAGGTTAGGGATGACTGCTCTAGATGTGCCATTATAATGACTGAATATTGGTGCAAATAACAGTTGTACTGCAAATGCATGAGGAATATTTATGTATATATTTGTTTTATTCCTCTACTTTTTTTAACTGAAATAATGGAATCTTTTGAAAAACAACCAGCCAGTATGAACCCAAGTGAGCAGAATGACGCATAGAATAAAATTATATATTTTTATTTCACTTTTTTCAGGTGTTTAGGGGGATGTAAATATTAGCACAATTTCATATTCAAACATAACACTGAAGGTTAGCTGGATGTAAAGACAGGGTCAAGGTATAATGTTGACTGTTATATATTTCACCTAGTAGTAGGTGACATATTCTCCCACCAGATGATTATAAGAACGGATGCCTCTTTATATTTGTCTTGGATGCTGCCCATACAGGCGCACAAACACATCCCTTACAGTCACAGCTCAGCATGCTTGGAGAGGAAAGGGAGATATATTACCCTACAGTTGCCATTTTTAAGCTATAGACAACATTCCGGACCCCGGTGGGACTAGCTTGTGATAGACAGGCACCATAATGTACCTGAGCCAGGCGCTGGCAGCTTAGAAGAAGGAGGGGGAAATCAATACCTGAACATAACTTTCTAAATAAACATTTGCACTCTATGGACATTGTTGGCATGGGGAACCGGCAACCTGTCCCTATTGATGGAATCGAACACTAGACTGTGTGCTTTGCGCTGGATACCATCTGAGGTGCTGGCTACTGGCGGGAAGTGATGTGAACAGTCTGCTGTTTATTTAAGTTTGGAGAAGCGCGAGTAAGAAAGGGAGCATAGCCTTAAATTTGGCAGTGAAGCTGCTTTTTCACTGAGGTAGTGTTTTCACGGCTTGTTGATGATGTCAAAACCGCCTTGACCTCAGCCTGGTTGCTGGAAACCTGATCAAACTACTACAGCACTGTAGTCCACTTAGGGAAGGTAGGGAAGGAGACTGGAGATGCAGCAAAAGCACAGATAAATATGATCAAATTAGTATAAGAGAAGTCATGAGTTGAGAAAATAAAGTACCGTATTTTACGGACCATAGGGCGCACCGGATTATAAGGCGCACTGCCGATGAATGCTGTATTTTTTATCTTTTTTCATATATTAGGCGCACCGGATTATAGGGCGCATTAAAGGAGTCCTATTATTAAAAATGTTTTCTAAATGTAAAACACTTCCTTGTGGTCTACATAACATGTAATGGTGGTTCTTTGGTCAAAATGTTGCATAGACTACATTTTACAGATCATCTTCAAGCCGCTTTTTAACAGCGAACAATTTTTCAGGACTTATGCACATCCCAAATCCAGATCAGCAGATACCAGAAGGTAAAAAAAGTTTATTTTGCATAATGTTGCGAAACAAAACGCCATACAATACGTCGTACCTTATACACACACCATAATAATACTCGTATATTTAATGCGTCGACAATTATTCAAGCGGTGCAGCTTCATAGCTTACCAAAGTCGCAGTAAAACATTTTGATATATTTTTAAGCGCCGTGTGTAATTTTCTATATTTTCAATGGAACATTTAAAATATTTGTGTTGTTTATTTGAAACATATTGCAATCATATTGCTGTCTACACTTATCTCTTATGTTTGACTGCCATCTACTGGTCACACTTATCACTACACCATGTACCAAATAAAAAAGCTTCGAGGTGAGTAAGCTCAACCAAAATTATTCCGTACATTAGGCATTCTGGGTTATAAGGCGTAGTGTTGAGTTTTGAGAAAAAAAGAGGATTTTAAGTGCGCCTTATAGTCCGGAAAATACGGTAATACAGCAGTACCTCAGCTTAATTAGTTATTTGGCTTAACTCAAAACATTGGTATCGCAAGTCAGCGTCTCCCACTGAAATCAATTAAAATCAATTCAGACTTTACGCCCCCAAAACATCACAATTTTAACATATAACATGCCTTTTAAAAATAAAACTAACTGTTGGATAACAAATATTGTATAAAAACAAAATAATACGTATTACCAAAAACTACAATAGTTTTATGAATGTAATAATATACAACATTTACCTTGAACTTCTACGGTATCTCGTTACGGCTGCTTCTCCGTCAAACACATCAGCAGCAGCTTTTCCATATTTTCATGGTTAAATGTCCATTTAGATATTATATCAACATTATTTGCTGGCGTTAGACTCATTCAGCCTCAATATGGTTAGCAGCTCAAATTGTTTTGCCAAGTTAGCTAGCTACACACGCTGTCATGTTTTTGATTATTTCTTTCTTTAGTTCAAAGAATCCACTTCTTTTTCTCAGCATTGTCCTTCACACTCACTTTCTTCCTTCCCACATTTGAAAAACAAATGTTTGTCGATCGTTTGCTATAAGCTAATGTTAGCTGTTGTTTTGGGGATGATCTTGCAGGGTTCACTGTGACATTTGCTACGCCAACTAAATAAAAGCGGGGGTGCTTGTAACTCAAATGTTTGCTTGTAACTCAAAGCATAACAATTAGCTGAAAGACAGCTCTTATCTCAAAGCACTTTAAACACTCTTAAGTTGTGTAAAGCAGTGGCCAAGCCGTGTCAGTTAGCAGACTTTTGGAAAAATCCAAAACAATTTTACCTTCAAATTCATTAAATTAAAAACTAATTGACAAAATCTGAGACACGATACAAAATATAAAAAAATAAATATCACTCACAGTCAGGGTAAGTAGGATTTATGTTGTTTCTTTCTGTATCTACTTCTGCTACTGCTGGGTCCCCACCTGCTTCTGATTAATGATCAGGGCACTCACCTGTACCTGATTACTAATTAAGAGCATACTTATACCAGAAGCTGCTTTCTTTCAGTGCTGGTTAATTGCATATTGTACTTTACATAGTTTGTGCTTGTTTGTGGGAGTGTCCCTGCTCTGAGTTGTTCCTGCATTCTGCATGTGCTGTTCTCATTGCTTTGATTCATCCTTGGACTGCTTCGTCCCTGCTGGCTCTGCTTGGTTTTTCCTGCAATAAATACAGTGGTACCTCAACCTACGAGCACATTGCGATCCACAACCAAGCTCATAATTTGGAATACTTGTATCTAAAGCAGCCCCGCCCATTGAAATTAATCAATTTATGTGATGCTAGGCCCTTTCGAAACAGCACAATTTTAACATGTAACATGCCTTTCATAAAGAGGAAATAACTTATAGGCAAGAAATATTGTTTGAATATAAATGCAATAGTAATACAACCAACTAGGAGTAATGCACAGAAATGACCTCTTCCAGCAGACTTAAAATAACTTTGAAATATTTTTTAGTCTGTTCTGATTGCCGTATTCCCTTCCCATTAGATCCAACATGCACAATGAGCCAATTAAGTTACCAAAGAGGTCAATTGGTCAATAAGGCTGAGATAGCAACGAGTATTAGTGTTGAAAAAGTGAAAATTGGATATATTGGAGACTTGGACCCGCAACTCAAATTATACTCAGAACTTAAAGTATAACACAAAGCCAAGAGACCACTTGAAAAAGTGGATATTCCGAGGTATGCTATCTCTCACAACAGTGGTGGGCAAACTACGGCTCGCGGGCCACATCCGCCCCGCCGGTTCCTTTTAATCCGGCCCGCCAAATATTAAAACAGAATTGAGCAAAGACCTGTTTTGAGAATCGCCACAACAAAACTGATACTAGACTTAGACGCACTGGCAAAATTGGGTGATAAACAACTCTGCTCCCACTAAAAGAGAATATAAGTGTTAACCATTTAATACTATTTGTATGTTTCTTTGATGATAGGATATTGTTGAAAATAGATGTAATATGATTAAAAGAGCCCATGTTTGAGAAGCCTACTCTTAGTTCCAACAGATAAGATATGCTATGAAATGCATCATGTGCTCGCCACGCCCGGTTGACAATGTGGCCTCTGAGTCAAAAAGTTTGGCCACCCCTTTCTCACAGTGGGGAGTAGTGGGGAAGAGGAGTGGAGACCGCCGGCGGAGCGACAGACCTCCTGGGACGTCATGTAACAAGCTTGCTTACGCACAACAACCTGCCGTACGCCCTTTTTCACAGCAAAGTTGAGATGTAGCAAGACTGACGTTGATGTGGAAATGTGTGCTGCCTCACACTATCCTCATGGCTGATGTAGGCACATTTCTACAGGCTGTGGATACTTTATCGACACACATAATTGGTCCTTCGGGCCTTGCCCATACTTGATTTCAACAATGTAAAAATAAATCGATGTAAGGACACAAAATTCACTATACACCAATTAATTGAATGCTTCATACTCACATTTATATTTGTGTGGACATCTATTGATTTATCTAGACGATCATTTTGCCACCTATGGCTTTCCAAACGTGGTACTGGGACTCCTTGGCCATGTCAGGCGGACTGCAGCCGCCGCCAGTCGCTACACACTTGCCCGAGGGGGATGTCATGTGTACGGCTACTACAGCAAAAAGCTCTCCTGTGCTCTAATAATGAATTGAGTAATGAAACAGGAATCAAGAGTTTTGTATTCTTTGTGATATGCTGTTCAGATCAGTGTGTTTTAGATCCGCGTAAGTGTGTTTTAAGTTGTCCACAATCTGAGAGAACCCTCGATAGGCTGTCTACTTACACGTGACTTTTGCAACACTTCTGCCGTGTATGATTTAAGCAAGCGCATCCAGATTTGTGAATGTGTAATACAACGTGTGCGCGCGCATACAGGAGTGTTGCGGCTTAATTTGACTCTCAGCCGGCCCAGACACGTAAAAGGTTGACAGATTGATTACGTAGGTAGGTAGGTAGGTAGGTAGGTAGGCCTTTATTGTCATTGCACAAGTACAACAAAACTTTTGTTTTCAGCACAAACCCGTTCAAGATTAGACAGTGTACGGGGTTACAGAACAGGAACGCTGATGGCTCGCCACAAGGCACCCCGTAAAACAATGGGAAAAAAGTAAACGCTGGGGAAGGATGAGTAAAAAAATACAATCTAGACTGGGCTCCTAAGGGGGCCCAGTCTGGAGTAGGAAAAAACCTCCATAGCAAAGCACATATACATCTCGAGACTTTCAACAGAGGGGAGGGAGTGGGGGCTACGATGGGAGGCTGCAGCTCTTCAGGCGCTGCCCAGTCGTCCATCACCCCTAAGGGATTTGCGTCAAGGGCGTTGGATGGGGGGTGGGGTATGTGTGTGTTGCGTATATTTTTTGTGGATACATGTGTGTGTGTAAGCCTGCTGCGTGTTTCTGTTCCGCGGCCTTATTGTTGTGCAGCCGCTAGTCAGTCCAAAGTCAACAACAACAGGTGTGTGTCCATGAGAGACAAGAAAGGAATTAGTTGTGTCTTCACTGCACTGTCCTTCGGAAGAGTCTCGAAGCCAGGGAAACGATCCAAGTTAGAATGTTTCGAGTGAATATAAAATTTGCTTTTCACTCTAAATTGTTTGACTGGTCCTCAAATTCATCCTGCAGGGCAATGTCCTACAGCAGTGGTCCCCAACCACGTGGACCGATTGGTACCGGGCTGCGGCCGCACAAGAAGTTAAAAAAAAAAAAAAATGTTTTTTTTTTTTTTTTTAAATTAAATCAACTTAAAAAACACAATATATACTATATATATCAATATAAATCAATACAGTCTGCAGGGATACAGTCCGTAAGCACACATGATTGTATTTATTTACGACAAAAAATAAATAAATAGTTAGTACATAAGCACACACATTGGATTACATGCGCACAGATTGAGATACACGTTTGCAAATAATTTTGATACAATAATACTTCCATACTCAGGGACCTGTCATTGTTTACCAGCTTGCAGTTTCATCACATCCAAACCACCCCTGTAGCTGACTGCTACTGTATGATGACTGTAGCTGAGCTGGCCCAGGTGGTGCTGACTACTGTGGAGAAGACCTCTCACTCTCCCTACAGCTGCCTGCAAACACAAACACGCACATGCACACACACACAGACACACACGCACAGCTGGTCCTCACACTAGCCCAGCTGCAACAGCTGCCATCCTGAGTGCTGGTTTGACCGGGTCCCAGTACAACACCTGGAGGCATTTGGCCTGTCAGGGTGATCAGACCCACTCTTGAATAAAATAACAGATCGGGATCCTGTTTTAAATACCCAAGCTCTTAAATCTGCACTGTGATAATAGTTCTTAGTAGAGAAGAACCAGGGGAAGATAAAAAGTAAAACCTTGTTTTGCATTTATTTACTGAAGGATAGTAAATACAAAGCATTTCGAATGGTCACACAGTAAAAAATGCACTTTTATTTTTTAACATGTCTTGTTGAGCCACTCAGGCAAATCATACAGTTGATGTAGATGCCCATATTTGCTGTACAGATATACTTTACGAAAGAGAAGTGTGGAATACTTCTCTTGCTACCTTATTCATATTTTATTTTATTACATGAATACAATCAGGTGTTTCGGGCATGTCCAGCAGGTAGGACGCCTGGGGGCAGACCTACGACACGGAGGGACTATGTCTCACAGCTGGCCTGGGAACGCCTCGGTGTCCCTCCTGGGGAACTAGAGGAGGTGGCCGGGGACAGGGAAGTCTGGGCATCTCTGCTTAGACTGCAGCCCCCACGGCGAAAAAAATGGATGGGTGGATGGGTATTTAGTGTTTGACACAGCCGGAGCCGAAGGGGATAGAAAAAGAAATACAAAGAAGACAGAGGTGGAAATTTCGGGAACAAGAGAGTTGGATAAGACAGGGAGAGACAACAACGAAAAACATAAACAACAACAGAACATCAGTAAATAAGTTATATGTACAAATATGATACCAAAAATTATAACAAAAAACAGTTAATGAAGTAAATAGTATTCAGAAATGACAATGAACATTATTGCACTACAAATGAAACAGTAAAAATACCAATAGAAATAACACTATAGATAACAAATATTATTAATAATTCCCTCTATTATCAAGATTACAATTGCTTCAAATGCAACAATACATAAATGTAATGAATGCTTACAATACAAAAGAAAGCAGATAATGGGGAGGGGGGAAGAAAGAGGAGCGGACTATAATAACCTTATAGATTGTCATGGTAAAAATGGGTTACATTTTTAGCAGTATGCCGTGTTTTTACCCAGTTTCTCCCGGGGGGGAATCCCACCTGCAGGGACGTCAATAATGGCGATAGAACATCCAGCAACTGCCGAGCCAGAGAAACCACAGACAGGCCGATATAAGGAACCCACAGTTCACCGACTATCGGCCGATCCAACCCCCCTGGCCGTGCGCCGCCCCCACCAGGGACAGCCCCCAACAAGCCCGCACCCAGACGACAGAACAGACGATATATATATATATATATATATATATATATATATATATATATATATATATATATATATATATATATATATATATATATATATATATATATGTATACGTTAGGTATATATATGTTCCTTTAATGCTGAAAAAATAAATAGACCCAAATCAAATGTCTACAGTACAAAACGCTGGTTCTCGGGAATATACAGTCGCGATAAAAATGTACATACACTTGTAAAAAACGTAATGTCATGGCTGTCTTGAGTTTCCAATAATTTCTACAACTCTTATTTTTTTGTGATAGAGTGATTGGAGCACATACTTGTTGGTCACAAAAACCATTCATGAGGTTTGGTTCTTTTATGAATTTATTATGGGTCTACTGAAAATGTGACCAAATCTGCTGGGTCAAAAGTATACATACAGCAATGTTAATATTTGGTTGCATGTCCCTTAGCAAGTTTCACTGCAATAAGGTGCTTCTGGCAAGCTTCTGGTTAAATTGTTGACCACTCCTCTTGACAAAATTGGTGCAGTTTAGCTAAATGTGTTGGTTTTCTGACATGGACTTGTTTCTTCAGCATTGTCCACACGTTTAAGTCAGGACTTTTGGAAGGCCATTCTAAGTTCGGGCTAAATTTTTGTGAAAAGTGAAGTGAAGGGTGATGTCCGTCCCCGCGGTCCTTAGCTTTCTGTATGTGACCCCCAAAATAATTACTTTGCCCTAGTGTGAGTACACCATAAATGCACCGATCCCTTATGTATGCAAAATGCCTCCTAAAGGCTGTGAGCAGTATAGTGGATGCTCAAAGCAATGTGATTTATTTCTGGCAATAGCATAAATTATTTTTTCTGTCTGTGATTTGGACGTTGACCTTCTTTTAGAAAACATTTAAAAACTGTTGAATGTTGGGATTATGACATGGTCAAAAACCTCACATTGTGTTTTGTGAGTCGGAATGTAAGTGCAATCATGCACCGCTAAAACGTTCGTATTTAGACGCCTGATGCTACCATTTTACAACTGCTTGACTCTTTCAGCACTCACACAATGATTGACTGTACTTGCACTGTCTTGGCAGGCTTTTATAAACGTCTCTTGTACAACAGGGAGTCTGTGAGGAACCACTTTTTGGGTAGCGGGGGATTTCTCCAAGAGGACCATTTCTGGAACTTTCATCAGGAACTCATTCGCTGAGCACATTTGATTCGTTTAACGCTCCCAATCACGGCCGCTGAATACGAGCCAAGGCCCCTGAAAAGCCTTGCCTCCGGACGAGCCAATCAGCCTGCGAGCGACGGGAGAAGTCGCGTGGCTGGCAGTGCGTCTGCACAGACCGCAGCCACCTCACCGCTCATGAACGCCTCCTTTCACCGCCATTCACACAATATTCACGCTACAGGGGCCACTCCCCCAGCGAAAACAAGCCCCCGTTTTAAGAGAAAACAATCAGCCCTCCCCAACAAGCAGCGTGAGTGATGGACGCCTGCCCGTCTAGCTCCATTTCTATAAGTGTGTCAATTTAATGTTACATGCACTTCCATCAAGTGCACACCCTAGAAACATTATGGGTATGGATATTCCTTGAATATACCCCATAAAAGTTTAGTTCTTTCACCTGCCTTCCAGTGTGGAATATACAACATCTAATGGCATGCAGCTGCAACTAATCCTGTTGAAATCATAACGAATGACTTGACTATTTTGCATCACATTATGACAGTATGCAACATGACGAGTCCGTGTGTTTCTCTGGCTGTGAGGCTACTGTGCTGTTTGAGCCTGTTCCAGTGGATGAGTGTGTGTACTCATAATTAATACAGAAAGTGCTTGCTCTCTGGTTACAGTAGCCAGACTGTCTGAGTGATTAGCAGGTGGGACTCGTCTCTCACACTTTGGACATGTGTGTTTGTTTGCATGGGAAAGTCAGGTGTTTCGTGATGTGAGACAGCGAAATGGAGAGGCCAGGTCGCCCGTGCACGTGCTCGTATGTGTCCGTCGCACTCAAACTGACGCAATGTGCATAATGCTTAAGCACACTTGGCCTTTACAATACAATTCGGACTGTTCGACACTGGCACTCTGTACCGTACATGTTAATCACTATCAGTAACCATGTTTGTTTCAGCTTGATCTGTCTTTCAACTATACAAACTGGACGGTTGAGCATTACCCTACTCCCAGGGAACTTTTATTAAACTGTTGCCATTCAACACATACGGCAGACACTTCTCCTGGTGCGTCTCTCAAAGCCGTCCGGGTTGGAACACAACACACACAAGCAATTCCTATTGTTACATCCCTTTTCTTTTAAAAAGAAAGTATTATTTTCAAATATTAAATCCAAAAAAATTAACTTTTGAGTTGTTACTATACAAACTCAAAATAGTAGTTGCTATTTCAATTTTTTTAGTTACCGAACAATGTACCTTAGCTTTAGCTTATTTTCAGAACATAACCATTCACTCATCATACCTAAACTTCAGTTCACATTTCTTTCTTCTTTTTTTTTTTTTTTTTTCCATTTATTTACTTTTTTTATCATTACCCTACTCACAGGAACAGTTGCCATTCCAACCGTCGGGGTAGGAACACAACACATATAGTCGTGGTCAAAAGTTTACATAAACTTGTAAAGAACGTAATGTCATGGCTGTCTTGAGTTTCCAAACATTTCTACAACTCTTATTTTTTTGTGATAGAGTGATTGGCGCACATACTTGTTTGTTTGGTTCTTTTATGAATTTATTATGGGTCTACTGAAAATGTGACCAAATCTGCTGGGTCAAAAGTATACAAACAGCAATGATAATATTTGGTTACATGTCGCTTGGCAAGTTTCACTGCAATAAGGTGCTTTTGGTAGCCATCCACAAGCTTCTGGCGAGCTTCTGGTTGAATTTTTGACCACTCCTCTTGACAAAGGTGGTGCAGTTCAGCTGCCACCACCATGCTTGACGGTAGACGTGGTGTTCATGCAATTAAAGGCCTCACCTCTTCTCCTCCAAACATATTGCTGGGTATTGTCGCCAAACAGCTAAATTTTTGTTTCATCTGACCACATAACTTTCCTACAGAAGGTCTTATCTGTGTCCATGTGATGTCAGATGAAACAAAAATTGAGGTTTTTGGCCGCATGGTGGTGGTAGTATTATGCTCTTGGCCTGTTTTGCTGCCAATGGAATGCTTTACAGAGAGTGAATGGGACATTTAAATAGGAGGATTACCTCCAAAGTATTCAGGACAACCTAAAATCATCAGCCCGGAGGTCGGATCTTGGGCGCAGTTGGGTGTTCCAACAGGACAATGAGCCCAAACACACGTCAACCAGAAGTTTGCCAGAAACTTGTGGATGCATACCAAAAGTGCCTTATTGCAGTGAAACTTGCCAAGGGACAAATATTAACATTGCTGTATGTATACTTTTGACCCAGCAGATTGACCTAGCTTCACATTTTCAGTAGACCCATAACATATTCATAAAAGGACCAAACCTCATGAATCCCCAGCAGACGATGGCCACCACAGTGTATATGTTTTTTTCTGTTGTTGTTGTTTTACTTTTGTGGCTGTGTGTAGAAGTGGCTGGTTGCATCAGCTCTGCTCTTTTAATGTCTTTAATGTCCTTTGTCTTCTTTGATGTTTCCCTCTTAAACACATGTTCATGTGTGCTACGGCTATGAGGGTTTGTTTCCCTTTGACTCAGTCTGGACCCCCTCTCCAGGACCCAGTCTTACACTGAGCATTTACCTGTTCCTCACCTTTTTTGTAAGGGGCGCCAGAAGTTTGCAGACCCGTCAGCGATCCTGTTCTGTCTCCCTGTAATGTTTGTCTGATCTAGAATGGGATTGTGTTAAAAATCTTAATTTCCCCTCTGGGATTATTAAAGTGTTTCTGATTCTGATTCTGATATTCTAGTTTCTTCAAAATAGCCACCATTTGCTCTGATTACTGTTTTTTTTTTGTTTTAATTTTTTTTTATTGACATCCAGCATCAGACATTCCTATCCATTACATCATATTCACATACATCTTATATCTGTTGTCTGCCCTAAATGTCCAAATGTTTTTTGTTTATATCCCAACCATACCACCCACCACCCCCGAGAAGAAAGTAACAGCAAAAAAATAAAAATAATAATAATATCTACAAATACAACAATTAAATAAACAAAAAATAAATGATAATACCTTAATAATAATAATAATCAGAAATAAAATTTAAAAAAATATATATAAACAGATACTTATATATATATATATATATATATATATATATATATATATATATATATATATATATATATATATATATATATATATATATATATATATATATATATATATATATATATATATGTACACACACATACACATATACATACATACATACATGTACACATATAGGGAGCAATCCTTTTTTTTTTTTTTTGAGCAGTACAATCACTTATTCGAAAAATTCAAGTCAGGTTTATGGGGCGTGACATAATTGACCCATTTTTCCCAGTATGAAGTACATTTTTCCAATTTATAGTTAATAAAGGCAGTTATCTTCTCCATTTTATATATGTCCATTGTGATTTCCATCCATTGCTTCAAAGTTGGGCTCTTCTGGGATATCCATTTCCTAGTAATGGTCTTTTTACAAGCCACCAGTAGGATATTCATTAAGTGATTACTGTTTTTATGCACACTCTTGGCATTCGCTTGACCAGCTTCAAGAGGTAGTCACCTGGAAGGGTTTTCACTTCACAGGTGTCATAGTTTTGATGCTTTCTGTGACAATCTACAATGTAAAAAGTCATGAAAATAAAGAAAACGTATTAAAATGAGAAGGTGTGTCCAAACTTTTGGCCTGTACTATGTATGTATGTATGTATGTATATATGTATATATATATATATATATATATATATATATATATATATATATATATATATATATATATATATATATATATATATATATATATATATTAGGGCTGTGTATCTTTGGGTGTCCCACGATTCGATTCAATATCGATTCTTGGGGTCACGATTCGATTCAAAATCTATTTTTTTTTCAATTCAACACGATTCTCGATTCAAAAACGAAATAATGGCTAAATCAGGCTCGAAATCAGGGTTTTAGAATGGTCTTCCTAAAGTCCTGACCTAAACGTGTGGACAATGCTGAAGAAAACATGAGCTCTTACATTGGTCATTGGGCACACGGTGACGGACGTAAAATAAAAGCCCATTTCACTATTCATTCCGACTGAGCGGCTACAGTATTTGTATTTTATCTTGTTTTGGAATAAAAATGCATTTTTGAAATAGGTGTTTCATTAAGCACCAAATCGGCAAGTCTAAATAAAAGAAAGCAAATGTGAGTAAAACCTAAATTAGTTAAGCTCTAACCAAAGGCAGCAATCATGAATGAAGCGTTCAGTACATACACAATATTGAGAGCTATAGTTATATTTTGATAAAGCCGGGGAAACGTTAACCTGACTCTTGCCAGATCCTTGTAGTTCGCTGAGCTCCACACAAGGATCTGGGACTTCTCAATAGGAGATGTATTTCTAAAGGCGGGGCCATGTAAAAAAAAACATTGGATAAACCACTTGTCCGTTATCTTGAATGACGTGCTACTTCAACCACTCACATCCAAATCAACCCGTGACGCTGATGAAAGCGACGCTGAGAAATCCAAAACAGAACAGTCGACATATTGGATAACGACAGAGCAAAAAGTTCTATGTTCATCTTTTAAAGAATGAATAGTCAATAGATTTGACAAAACAGTTGCTTTCGATACCGTCGATCATAATATTTTATTAGAGCGTATCAAAACACGTATTGGTATGTCAGACTTAGCCTTGTCTTGGTTTAACTCTTATCTTACTGACAGGATGCAGTGCGTCTCCCATAACAATGTGACCTCGGACTATGTCAAGGTAACGTGCGGAGTTCCCCAGGGTTCTGTTCTTGGCCCTGCACTCTTTAGTATTTACATGCTGCCGCTGGGTGACATCATACGCAAGTACGGTGTTAGCTTTCACTGTTATGCTGATGACACTCAACTCTACATGCCCCTAAAACTGACCAACACGCCGGACTGTAGTCAGCTGGAGACGTGTCTTAATGAAAATAAACAATGGATGTCCGCTAACTTTTTGCAACTCAACGCTAAGAAAACGGAAATGCTGATTATCGGTCCTGCTAGACACCAACATCTATTTAATAATACCACCTAAACATTTGACAACCAAACAATTAAACAAGGAGACTCGGTAAAGAATCTGGGTATTATCTTCGACCCAACTCTCTCGTTTGAGTCACACATTAAGAGTGTTACTAAAACGGCCTTCTTTCATCTCCGTAATATCGCTAAAATTCGTTCCATCTTGTCCACTAGCGACGCTGAGATCATTATTCATGCGTTCGTTACGTCTCGTCTCGATTACTGTAACGTATTATTTTCGGGCCTCCCTATGTCTAGCATTAAAAGATTACAGTTGGTACAAAATGCGGCTGCAAGGCTTTTGACAAAAACAAGAAAGTTTGATCATATTACGCCTATACTGGCTCACTTGCACTGGCTTCCTGTGCACTTAAGATGCGACTTTAAGGTTTTACTACTTACGTATAAAATATTACACGGTTTAGCTCCAGCCTATCTCGCCGATTGTATTGTACCATATGTCCCGACAAGAAATCTGCGTTCAAAGAACTCCGGCTTATTAGTGATTCCCAGAGCCAAAAAAAAGTCTGCGGGCTATAGAGCGTTTTCTATTCGGGCTCCAGTACTCTGGAATGCCCTCCCGGTAACAGTTAGAGATGCTACCTCAGTAGAAGCATTTAAGTCCCATCTTAAAACTCATTTGTATAATCTAGCCTTTAAATAGACCCCCCCTTTTTTAGACCAGTTGATCTGCCGTTTCTTTTCTTCTCTCCTCTTCTCCCCTGTCCCTTGCGAGGGGGAGTTGCATAGGTCCGGTGGCCATGGATGAAGTGCTGGCTGTCCAGAGTCGGGACCCCGGGTGGACCACTAGCCTGTGCATCGGTTGGGGACATCTCTGCGCTGCTGACCCGTCTCCGCTCGGGATGGTTTCCTGTTGGCCCCGCTGTGGACTGGACTCCCGCTGATGTGTTGGATCCACTGTGGACTGGACTTTCACAATGTTATGTCAGACCCACTCGACATCCGTTGCTTTCGGTCTCCCCTAGAGGGGGGGGGGGGGGGGGTTACCCACATATGCGGTCCTCTCCAAGGTTTCTCATAGTCATTCACCGACGTCCCACTGGGGTGAGTTTTTCCTTGCCCGTATGTGGGCTCTGTACCGAGGATGTCGTTGTGGCTTGTACAGCCCTTTGAGACACTTGTGATTTAGGGCTATATAAATAAACATTGATTGATTGATTGATTGAATAGCAGAATCAATGTCAGCACACGACTCCTCGCTGCGTGCCGCCATTGTTGTTTGAATCAAACAGTTGCTTCGGCGCTACGTCACATCTATGAAATCCCGCCCGGCATTCCTGATTGTTTTTTTTAAAGGAGTTTGCATTGCTTTCGATCCCAGATCCTTGTGTGGAGCTCAGTGAACTACAAGGAACTACGAGAGTCAGGTTAGGGAAATGTGACGAGGCAACATGGCCTGAAACTTACAGTGAGCTCTGATCACGTCTGTCTTCTTTCACAACCAGCCAGGTCTTTGTTTATTCTTGCGACCGCCTATTTTGGTGAATAATTATGACTCTCGTTTGGTTCAGAATGCAGTCGCATCGGATACATATCCAATTTTTACATCCACATACGAAAGAGGCCTGGGTCGGATTTGAAAAATTCGGAATTGTACTGTTCACAATGACACGAAAACATGCGATACAGGTTACACACGGGCAAAAAAGTCAGTTTTAACCTGCAGTGTGAACTAAATCTTTGCGTTAGAAAGACTGGAGAATACTGCAATCTCTTGCATGCAAGGTCAGCATCCAAGGGTGTGTGTGAAGGGTAGTTTGTCATACATAATAATGACAGCATGTCGTAGGCTTTTTATGCACGCAGCTTTGCTAATCCGACATCTAAAGTTAATGTCTTTAATCAGCTGACTCTACTAATTGTTTTTACTTTTATATTACTTAGTCCTCAAGCCACTTTTTTCTCCTCTCTTCTGCCGTCAGCTGGCATGGAGAAGAAGGCCTCTTTGACTCATGTCAAGGGAGGAAGGGTGAGGGTTTTTGGGGGCTAGGGAGGGTGTGTGTGGAGGGTGGGGGCGGTGCGGGGTGGGGGTTCTTGGAGTCTGATAGTCTGGCTGCTTCATGCAGGGTTTTCCTCCGGGGTTTTAAAGCAGTCACAGAGGCGAGGTGAGAGAGCAGATTTCTGACGGCACATCTCCACCATGTGGACTCCTAACAGGGACGCCACTGAAACTGAGAAGGAACGATACCCTTTACACAGTGACAGGTAAATATTTTAATGAACTCCACCTGCTCCGCATATATTTATATAAATCATGGTGTCAAGGCTGATATAATTGAGTGTGCAAAAAGTAGTGCATAACAACCTATTGATGAATAAAATGTTCACCACCTCCGTCATCCTGTATTCTTGTTGGAATATGTCACTTTTTGAAATGATTGTTAAATGACTGGAAATGAATGTTGCATATGCACACACAACTTTTAAATCACAATTATACGACGAACGAACAGGGAATCACTCTAATCCACACAATCCAACACACTCACACATTCATTCCTTCAGCCCATTCATCAGTATTGTTTAGACACACACACACACACACTCCTCCTGCCCACCCCCCCGGTAGCTGTGGACCTCCATCCTGACACCTAATCCAGAGCCTCGCTACCATAACATTTTCACAAGGGTCGCCTGCCGCTTAATAACAGCAGCACATGCATCCGTGAACTACTCCTTTATAAGAGGAACGACACACACAATTAATGTTCATTGGCGATCGCCTGCCACCACTTTTTCTGTGTGTTTTTACAAGAGTTCAACATAATCCTTTGATAGTGTGTATCTTTACGGGAGGGTTTCAAGATGTGAATGTGTGTGCGTGTGTGTGTGTGTGTGCATAGCAATCCGTCCCTATGTAAATTCAAAATATATGTTTTTGAAATGGTGTTTTTTTGTGTATGTTCCTTTCCATAGCGCAGTTAATTGGCCAAATTGAAACAATCCGCATTTATTATTCATTGTGCGGCAATTGGTGGAGTAATTTGTCCTGTGGGACATTGCGTGGCCCCGTAAAGCAGCACTAGGGAAGCTCTGGCTGGGATAATGACTATGATTTAGACATGGTGGCCTGCCAACAAAATGGCTCTGAGCAACATGTGGTTGCAACTAATCACCTGAAGGATGGCACCCAACCCCTCCCAGAATGCATTGCTCCTTATCTGTAGATTGTTGTTACAGTAATAGAATAAAGTTCATTGTAATGTAGGCCTAAGCGGGGGTCAGCAACCCGCGGCTCTAGAGCCTCATACAGCTCTTTAGCGCCGCCCTAGTGGCTCCCTGGAGCTTTTTCTAAGATGTGTGAAAATGGAAAAAGATGAAAAATGTATATTTTTTGTTTAACTATGGTTTCTGTCGGAGGACAAAAATGACACAAACCTTCTTAATTGTTAGAAATCCCACTGTTTATATGAAACATACTTGGCATATTTGGCAAGTACTGTTTTGTCCTGCTAATTTCAGCGATCCTTGAACTCATCGTAGTTTGTTTACATGTACAACTTTCTCCGATGCTGCCACAAAAAGACGTGTTTTTTTTGCGACTCCTTTGTCACTAAACGTTTTATGCTGTGTGTGACTGCACAAAGGTGAGCTTTGTTGATTTTATTGATTTGCTGAAGTGCTCATCAGGCATATTTGGTAAATCCATGACTACAAGCTAATCGATGCTAACATGCTATTTAGGCTAGCTGTATGTACATATTGCATCATTATGCCTCTTAGTAGGTACAGTATAATAATAATAATAATAATAATAATAATACCTGGGATTTATATAGCACTTTTCTAAGTACCCAAAGTCGCTTTACATGTATAGAGTATATCTGAGCTCATTTAATTTTCTTTACTTATCTCCTCTGTGTATTTATTTAATATTTGAAACATTATCTATATTTAATATTAGCTGCATTTCTCATAGTTGTTTGTGTGCCATGTTGTTCCAGACCACAGCAAACATTATCCAGCTTGCAAATATTGTAATAAATCAATTAGAAGAAGACAGCCTGCCATTTCAAGGTTCAAGGTTCAACTGTATTGTCCCTGCGGGGAAATTTGTCTTGGGCACAGTGCATCATTGCTTTCTTAACATACACAAAAACACAAGCACAGACAGAACCACAACCAGACAACTAACATTTAAACATCAGAACATGGAGCTTGATAGACATAGGTGGCACTTTGATGTAGGCATAAAATCTACAGTATGGAGATAAAGATAAAGTACCAGTTTGCATTGCATTAGAGCTCATGGAATAAGTGCTATGTGCTAAAGTGCTTAAACCTATTTATTAACATTCTATTGCACATTGTTGGTCAGCTTAATGGAGGCT
The DNA here is from genome assembly GCF_033978785.1 of Entelurus aequoreus. Taxonomy (NCBI): domain Eukaryota; kingdom Metazoa; phylum Chordata; class Actinopteri; order Syngnathiformes; family Syngnathidae; genus Entelurus; species Entelurus aequoreus. Next base: position 26,766,767 of record NC_084738.1, read on the forward strand.
GGGACAAATTATAATTTAAGGCGGTTAGATTTGCATAGTGGGACCTGGAGTCTTCTCCCTGATGGCAGGGTTCCATATTCAGGGAAGAGTGGGTGTTGTGAGTTGGAAATAATTGTCTTAGCTTTTTTCCTAATTGCCTGCTCATAGATGCTCTGTAGGCTCATATTCTTTCTTCCCTACGATTTTCATTGCCGTTTTATGCATGCCGGCCAGTTTGCTTTTTAGCTTAACGGTTAGGTTGCCAAACCTTGAGGTGATCCCGTATCTAATGATGCTCTCAACAATGACACGGTACAAAATCATCATGATGTGGTTGCTTACGCCGTACAATCTTAATCTTCGCAAAAAATATAGCCTCTGTTGCAGTCTGTTGCTTGTTTGTCAATAAGTGTCTTCCAGCAGAGAAGATTATCAATATGAACCCCTAAATATGTATATGAGGATACCTGGGTGATTTCCTGATTTTTGATGACCACTGGCTCATGGTCAGTCACTTTCCTCGGATCCAAAACCATTTCCTGTGTCTTGGACACCAGGTTCCTTTAAATTGGACACACACATGTATTCCTTTGGCCATTCTGAGCCAGTAATTTCCAGAAGTTATCTCATCCTGTGAGAAGCCTCCATTTTACTAATGATTTCCAATGTTGCAAAAATCTGTAGAATAAAATGAAAATACAGCATATGATAGTAGGCCAATATAGCTAATATAGACACTTGCATCATGTTGTCTTCATTATAACACTTATATAAGGTTTTTAAAGTCATTTTGATAGTAGGTTAATATAGCTAATATAGACACTTACATCATGTGTTGTCTTCATTATAACACTTATATAAGAATTTAAATTGTTTGCGGCTCCCTACAGATTTTTTTTTTTTTGTATTTATGGTCCGATATGGCTCTTTCAACATTTTGGGTTGCCAACCCCTGACCTAAAGTAAGGTGATTTTGCATGTAAGGGCTGCACATAGTGTTCAAATCATGCTGAAATATTAGTAATCTTATAGAAAATAAAGTCAGGGTGATTCATCCCGAAGAAAAAGATTGCATTAATCATGCATAAACGCAGATTAATCTCGCTATTTATTTTACGTTAATTGGGGATGATTACCTGAAAGGCGGTGATCAGGGTATGTCAGTGCAAAGATGAATGTGGAGACATAATAATTATAATTTTTTGGAGTGGAGGGTTTCATTTTCAATCCTGAACAAACAAACCGTAAACCAGGAAATGGGATATAAATGTGACATTGGAGAGAAATTTACACCAAAGCATCTCCAAAACATATTATCTAGAGCATGGGTGTCCAAACTACGGAGACGTGTTTCTTGGCCTAATTTGAATGCTTCAGGATTATAATTGTTGCTTTCTTGCCGCCCTCTTGTCATTGTATTTGGGATTTATGTTCAATGACTATGAGTTTTAGTTGTAAGGGTGCTGAACACAGCCAATGGCACCACCAGTGGGTAGCCAAGGGTGAGCCACTCGCAAAAAATGCGGGAATACAATTAGCTATTACACTAATGAGCCCCGCGGAGTGCACCTCTGGACACGCCCACGGCCGCTCATCTCCTGCCCGCGTCACTCCGGCGGCAGCAAGCAGCTGCAATCATTCAGCACTCAGCGCACCTGTCTTTCATGATCTTCCTGGGCTTCTTAAGCCAGTGCAGACCTGCGTTCCGGGCCAGAACGTAAACATCTGTTCAAGTACCGTAAGCCAACTAACTAAACTCTATGCCTTTCTCTCTCCGTGTTTCTTTCTCCGTCGTATGATTGGTCTTGTGTTTCTCCCCTTGTCGTTCCTTGCAGTTACCCCTTCGTTCCCTAGTTACGGGCTGTGCGTCTCGTCCCCCCCGTGTTTTCTCTGCTTCCCTGACTGCCTCTTGGATCTCAACCCTCGGTTGGACACGTACCTTCGACGCCTTTCTATACCCCCGACTACCTGCCTGCCTCACGGACATTCGAGCTTGCCTTTCCCCTCCGGGACTTCCGACTCTCGCTCAACACACCCGGTAACACCCAACAGCTAATCTCCACACATAATCTCACACATACACACTTTGGATTCGTCACACTCCATTCCCTAGTTTATTTATATTATTGTTTGGTTATTATATATATTGTAAATATATATAATAAATACATAAAGCTAAACTACGCCCCCTTGTTGTCTGTGCCGTCTACTCCTCCTGTACATAACATGTGTGCTAAAAGCGACCCAATTATGATCTATACTAGTGATTGTCAAACGGTGGTGTGTGTACCACTAGTGGTATGCAGGCTCCATCTAGGGTTACGCCAAATAATCACTTGATTAAAATAGAATATTTTATTTTCCTATATTCAAACAGTTATACTTTTCAAACTGTGTGTAATGTTACAGTAGCCAAAAATATTAAATAATTAATATAATGATTCAATTATTATACAACAGTGGTTCTTAACCTGGGTTCGATCGAACCCTAGGGGTTCGGTGAGTCGGCCTCAGGGGTTCGGCGGAGGTCAAGACACACCCGACTCATCGTGTAAATAAAAAACGTCTCCCTATCAGCGTATTATGGATACCACCAAACAATATTCCCTCTAATTTTCCATCTGATTTACAGGTGTGTAATTTCTTGTGAGTTTGTGTACTGTGTTGGTTTTGTTCTTTGAACAAGGTGATGTTCATGCACGGTTCATTTTGTGCACCACTAAAAAAACATATAACTTTATTTTGAATTTGAAAAAAAAAACATTTTTAATTTTCACGAAAGAAGGGTTCGGTGAATGCGCATATAAAACTGGTGGGGTTCGGTACCTCCAACAAGGTTAAGAACCGCTGTTATACAAATATGAAATAATTAAATATTAAATAAACATTTGCCGTGTTTGTAATGAATATTTAGGCCTACTGCACTATTGTATTTTAATATTGGTCATTATGGTAGTACTTGGAGAGTAATTTTTTTTTCTAAGGTAGTACTTGGTGAAAACTTTTATAAAATCCACTGATCAATACAAAAGTGAAATGTTATTGCCACAAATGCACCTCATTTAGACATTACTTCCTGTCATTTCAGTAGGATAGTTTAAACTAAATGATGTACATACCACATGACATATTTCCATTAAATGTGTAAATGTGGTTTTTAAATGAAAAAGCTATTTTGCTACTAATTTTAATGTATGAATTCTCATGCTTGTGTGTCTTCTAAATGTAAACTGCAAAACATGAACACTTTTCTGGAGGACATATATTCTATATAAAACTCACGCCTTACTGTTGTTCTGCTGGGCTGCATGTTACTTTAAAATAACTAATATAGCTCATGAAAGCCACAAGCAGTAGCCTTCTGAAGTTTACACAAATAATTAGCTGTAAGCAGACACAACCAAACCCTGAAGAGAAACATGAGCTACCAGAGTGCATGACACAGTCCAAAGGTAGTGACCTTCTGTTGCGGAATTTCTCCTGGGCATTCTGCAGTAAACAAGTAACAGAAAGCCCTTTGGCTGCCAGTGAAGTCATGTATCAAGAAGCGGAAATAGAAATATTGACTTGCACTTAAACTCTATAAACTTCTGTCATACCCGCTATTTTTTTCCCCCCTAATTCAACCTGACTACATTCTAAATGTGTAGCCTGATATTAGAAAATTGGAAGAACATGTGAGATAACAGCAATTTCAAACAGCATGCCTATATATGGGCATGCATGTGACGAGAACTGCCAAGACACACATGGAGAATCACATGAATCGGAAAATGACCATGACATCATCGCCACTTTACCGGCCATTGACATATTCTTATTTATGCATGGGCGGCCACTGCGTGCCACCAGCACCATAAACACACTTTTTTATATACCACACCCTCAGTAACACACACACACATTCCACATCACACACACCAGTGTCGCCACCTACAAACCCACCCATCACCGCAGACGGGCAGGTCACCGTGTATTTTCTCGAAAAGGGCACCCGTCCCTTTGCAGAGCACACACACCTCAACCTGCACAACAAACATGGAATAACCTAAACATCAGCAGTGTGTGTAATGGAAACTTTTATTGGTCTAAAGGTGTCGCCTCCTAAACTGACGTCACGCAGTCGACATTTACCAGAGGTTTCCTACTTGTTCCTACCCTCCCTTCTACCCCCCATTCACTTTGACTTTGATTTCCTTTTTCATTAGTTCCTTGACCATCTCTGTCCAAAACAACGATGATAATGGATTGCATACACAGATACTCGGATGCAATTATTGATATGCAAACACCTTCCATATTATGTGTTGGTGTTAATATTGATTAATGGATTCCAGTGATAATGTTCTCTTCATACATAGATTGATATTAATTGACTGTGTAAAAACGTTAATTAGCTCAATCTGTCAGTTTAACTCACATGCCCTCCATCTGAGTTGCTTTTACTGGCCTGCATATGCAAATGCATTTGGTCCCACCGTTCTACCTTTTTTTTTTTTAAAGTGCTGTCAGCAGAGTTCACAATAAAGTAGTAACATGTGGACATACAACCCCCCTACCCCCCCTCGCTGCTGCTGCACACTCGCACCATCTAATTAAAGTCAAATGTCACGTCTGATAAATGTCAGAAGCGTTAACGGTGCGACAGGCCGTGATGTTTCACTTTCGAGATCCGTTTTCATTGATAGCAAAATGACGGGTTGAAGGAAACCCTGGTGTGCTTTTTTGGGCGTGTCAAAAAAAAAAAAAAAAAAAGATTTTCGAATGAATCGCAATTCTTACTTGTAACGATTCTTACTCGATTAAAAAAAATCTAAAATTAATTATATATATATATATATATATATATATATATATATATATATATATATATATATATATATATATATATATATATATATATATATATATATATATATATATATATATATATGTACCAGTGGTGTGGTGTCAGGGCCAGCAAGGCCTTCTCTGCTGGACTAACATAACCAGAAATCATGATTATAATTAAAGATAAAAAAACATTTTTCATTTACTTTTCTTAAATATCTAAAATTATTCATATTCTCTTCATGTCATATTATGCTCCTTCCAGTGCTGTTGTTTTTAGTTTATAGAGTATCCAATCAGAATTCAGCTAGCTTATGTTGCCATGTTGTACCAAATCTGCCCGGAGCCTTCAGAATCAACAATGCGAGCGTCGGTGCACTGTAAGTGAATGCGGGGAAATACAGTTCATAGACAGTTGTGATAGCCAATCAGATAACAAGTTGTTGTCAGTAAGGCCTTCTAGATGGCCTCACGTTGAACGTGACATTTACACGTTCTGTAATTGGATACTCATCAGGACTGTTAGCTGATAAATTTGACAACATAGAGTTGAGAGACATGCGATAGCCAATCAGATCACAAGTTGTTGACAGTAGCCTATCCAAGTAGCCTGATGTTAACGAGACTGTGATTGGATACTCACTTGTCATTCCAAAGTGAGTGTCCATTCACAAAATTCTATTCAGCAGGAAGCGGGAAGTGTTGTGCCGTAGCCAGACTGGGCTAGCAGAGAAGGAAAACAAAACGTTGATTAGGGGGCAAATATATATTTGCAAGTTCATTTTCTAGAAGGATATTTAAAGAGAAACTACATCTTGTGAGAATGTCGGCCAACACCGGAAGCTCGCTCAACTGTTCTGGCGATGAAATGAGGAACGGCGTCGAATAGGTCCTACTAATTGTGAGTTTAAATATTAAATTTTTTCACTTTTAATATGTTTTTTGCATTTTTGATTTTGACAGTACCACATAAGATATGTTTTAATTGTTGATGCGGTTTAATTGATTTTTAAATGCGCCAGAAAATAACCCGTTCTGTACACTGTTGATGTGAATCAATGCACAGTTGGGCGTAAATGTGTTTCTGTATAGTATTTCTACAGCAATGGTCATGTGGTGACATAAGTTATGGTATTTTGAGAGGTAATCTTTGAAGTCGGACATCACTGAAGGCCTAGGTGGACATATATATATATATATATATATATATATATATATATATATATATATATATATATATATATATATATATATATATATATATATATATATATATATATATATGTATATATATATATATATATATATATATATATATATATATATATATATATATATATATATATATATATGTATATATATATATATATATATATATATACTCACTTTTTTAAAAATTATTAATTGTATTGTATCAACTTTATTGTCCCAGCGGGGAAATTTGTCTTGGGCACAGTGCATCATTGCTTTCTTAACATACACAAAAACAAAAACACAAGCACAGACACAACCACAACCAGACAACTAACATTTAAACATCAGAACATGGAGCTTGATAGACATAGGTGGCACTTTGATGTAGGCATAAAATCTACAGTATGGAGATAAAAATAAAGTACCAGTTGTTGATGTAGATGCCCATATCTGCTGTAAAGATTTACTTTAGAAAAGAGAAGTGTGGGATACTTCTAGTGTTGCCTTATTTCTATTTGACTTTCCTAAATGTTTGAGTAGAATTTTAATTTAAAAAAAAAAAACAGTTTTATTTTAAGTAATATAGACATTTATCAGAGCTGGCATTTATTTTATGAAGAAATGTGTGACGATCTGTCACATTCACGGCTTGTTATGCTTCCTTAGTTGGTTTACTTCCTGTGTAGCGCTCTTAGGGCTCGAGGATTGTTTAGTTTGACTAATGTTAGTGACTCCGTTAGCTGTGTGCTAACTGTAAGTGCAGTTCCTGTGTTGTTATAATTAGAGACTTGTCTTACCTGCACATCATCCTCCTGTCTCCTGCATGCGAGTCCCTGACAGAATGGAACAGGCACCCAACGTTATTAAAAGAAGTATTGATTTTAAATCAAGAATCGTTTTGAATCGAGAATCGATTCTGAATTGAATCGTTACCCCCAAGAATTGAATTGAGGTGCCCAAAGATTCACAGACTTATACTTTATTGCTTTAACAGTTCTGTCTTCCTATTCATCTGCTAAGTGCACATGCAACCTGTCTTTCAGTGCAGAGCGGATTGTAAAATTGTAAATAGGTGTTTTTATAGCCACGCATTAATACATATTTTTTTTACCAGCCGTCTGCACAGTTGTGAAGCTGCTTTACCTATGTGACATCATACACAGTACACTATGGCGAATGGCGGACCAATCCCAGAGCACATCCGAGGGGCTGGTTGGCTTAGCCTGTTTGCTTCAAATGAGTGTAGCTCTGCCTGTAAGTTTAGCTCTGCGTGTTTTTGTGGGAACATTTGAATTGATGTGAAGCCCTACAATGCTCCCTGTGCCTTCTAAGGCTGCTAGCACAGAACCCAAGCCCCAGAGGACGCTGCTTACCATCGGTGAAAAGGTGGACCACCTCTTTGCTATGGTAAAGACAGATAGCTAAGTTACAAGGTACTTTATACTTGCTGCCATTACAAGATCAATGAATCTTCAATGTATTACATAAAATGGAGGAAAATATAATATTCTCCTGTTGTATCTGTATTTTTGTGTTTTGTTGTTTGTGTTCTTAGGCCACGTAAACCAATCACTTACAGGTGGGAGCAGTCCCACACATAGGCGCCGATCTACATTTCTGCCTGTGGGTGCTCGGTATGTGTGTAAAAAAAAAAATTAGACGTTCAGCGAAGTTAATATCCCATATGATTTGTGGCTTTATTATTTTGTAGAACGGACCAAACTCACCACAAAATTAACTACAACAAGTTTGATTTTTTGTTTTAAATTGTAAAGATTGAAAGTTGCCATCAATCCCACGTGGGTGCTTGGCATAGTCCGTGGGTGCTCGGGCCCCGAAGCACCCACGGGATCGGCGCCTATGGTTGCACATAGCTGTTTATCGCATCCTAATTACCTCTTACCTAAATTTACTTTTTTCTTGTTATCTTACTTTTAAGATACTACTTTGTGATCCTTAGTGTCTCCCCTGAGCTCCTTGCTAAAATAGAAATACAGCCTCCAGCTTCCCTGTCCTGCTTGTTTACTATTGAACGGTCATGGTAGGTCTTCTAGTTTGCACCTCCTGTACCATATTCACGATATTCATATTTTTTCATTTTCACTTGTACATGCAAACCATAAAATAAATAGTGTGCCTACTTCGTAAAAATGTACTTACTGTAAAACAGTGGGGTCTGGAACCTAACTCCCACAGTAGACGAGGGAAAATGTTATTATTCCCTTGTGTGTATTATTTGATTGTCCCCAACTCTATAGTATTTCAGTTATACATGGATGTACACTATGGTCAAAAGTTGTAGAACACTTCATACAGCAGTAAGTAAATCTAAACATTTGAGTATTACCATTTCGAAATTACAGCTACAAAACTAATATGTAGAACACCCGTTTCATTTTCAGTGATTCAACTGACATACTTATAAATATGTTAAACTTGTTTAATCCTCATGAATTAATAATTTCCATGGACTTCATTTACTGCGTAGGATGTCCATCCAAGTGTTAAAAGGCTGGTTATATGTTCAGTGTGTGTTTGGGCACATCCGATGCTATCCTCTACCTTTAGCTTTTATTCCTAAACTCTAAATTATATGTACATTAATACCTGCATGTAATTATTAGGCCAAGAGATGATGGAGGACTGACAGACAAACATATTTCTGGAAGTAGTGTCTCATTGTCATCTTGGGGGATAGAAGGATTTGGTCCAGGATTGTGAAGATATCTGAGTTTCACTGATTTCAGCAGCTCATTTATTGCTTTTCCAGTTACTGAGATGCCGGCCCACACCATCATAGAGGTGTTCCTCTATCAGTGCAGCAAAGCATTCTCTTCTTGTCTACCAGTGCCATTATGTAACCTACTAAACCCGAAACCAGTGAAGTTGGCACGTTGTGTGTAATTCGTAAATAAAAACAGAATACAATGATTTGCAAATCCTTTTCAACTTATATTCAATTGAATAGACTGCAAAGACAATATATTTGATGTTCGAACTGAGAAACTTTTTTTTTTTTTGCAAATAATCATTAACTTAGAATTTAATGGCAGTAATACATTGCAAAAAAGTTGGCACAGTGGCATTTTTACCACTGTGTTACATGGCCTTTCCTTTTAACAACACTCAGTAAACGTTTGGGAACTAAGGAGACCAATTTTTTAAGCTTTTCAGGTGGAATTATTTCCTATTCTTGCTTGATGTGCATCTTAAGTTGTTCAACAGTCCGGGGTTTCCGTTGTCGTATTTTACGCTTCATAATGCACCACACATTTTCAATGGGAGACAGGTCTGGACTACAGGCAGGCCAGTCTAGTACCCGCACTCTTTAACTACAAAGCCACGCTGTTGTAACACGTGCAGAATGTGGCTTGGCATTGTCTTACTGAAATAAGCAAGGGCGTCCATTAAAAATACGTTGCTTGTATGGCAACATATGTTGCTCCAAAACCTGTATGTACGATAGAGGATGCTGGTTCTCTGGTATATACAGAATATGACTAATAGGAAAGGCTCTTCGCTTTGTGGAAATGTGGTCCCAAAACAATTTAGTTGAATAACCCTGGTCTAGAAGCTGCGTTACAACAGATGAATAATCTACTAAATTATGGCAACTAGTGCTACTAATTTTGGTAATTATAATAACCATATATTTTTTGCATATTGGCAGTGTTTGTACCTTTTTATGTACCATATTGTGATTATACTGCGGAGAGTGAAAAACACAATTTCAATGTTCTGTCAATCAATCAACCAATCAAAGCTTACTTATATAGCCCTAAATCACAAGTGTCTAAAAGGGCTGCACAAGTCACAACGACTTCCTCGGCTCAGATCCCACATCAGGGCAAGAAAAAACTCAACCCAATGGGATGACTGAATGTTCTGTGTGTCTTGGACACATGGCAAATTGATAATAAAGACTTTTGAATCTTAAATCTAATATAATATTTAGAACATAGGAATAAATGACTTGTCATAGCAATGTGGTGATAAGAAATGTCCAGGAGACATTCTTAAGAATTTTTATCCTTCTGGTTAGGTGTGGTCGTCACGAATATTAGTGTTTGTGTGTGCCTTGGCCACGCATGAAAACTCAACTGAGACGTAATAAGCTTTCTGCGAGAGAGCCTTAAAGTATTTAGTCGAAAGTCAGGGTTTGGTTTCAGAGCGTAGAATCTGCTGTAAGCCTCCACAGACGCAGACTAAACATGGCACCCGACCCCTATTGTTGTTCTGCACTGTTCCAACCCTCTCTGGGGATTCAACAGGACCATAACCCTTTGCCGCCGGGCTTGCCAGCCAATGGCCACGCAGCTTACTAATGACCCGGCCATGCAGGTCGTACCGCAGTCCTAATACTATGTTTTATACACACTGCAATATTGGAAAATGAACGTTTACGACAGCTCTCAGGTATACTCACGCAACAAATCCTAAGTAATTTTGATTGGTTTCCCCGCTCAAACAGACTAATGCATGCAGTACCACAGTTCTAATGGGTTCAGCATGTCCACCATGTCTAACCATTGTACTTTAAGAGCCAGACTAAATGTTTCACTTCACTTACTTTCCAGTTAATACATGACTAGTCACACCGTATTCAGGTTCTTTCTTTTTTTTTAACGGTTTGCGTCACAAGCCGCTCTGCGGTTGGAAGCATACACACGTTGGTCATAACGGGAAGGAAGGCGCGAGTTTACTGGAAGAGGCGGCCCATTACTGAAAGCATAAAGGTGGATCCACAGGTCGAAGGTCAACCCAAGCCGCAGCATATGTTCCATCAGTTATGGTGGACGATGGAATGGTTAGTCTTGCATTTAAACTTGTATCCATTTGTATATATTTGGTGCATGTATGTGTATATTGTCCCCACCTGGCTCTGGGTTTCTGTGCTACCGTCCACCATGTTTAACTCAATGATTACCTATCATTACCTAGAGGTCCCCTTTCAGTAACACCATTCAATCCCACATCCAATCTGCGTGTTTACAACGTGTCAGTACGGACCTCTCTTTTCCAAAATAAACATATTTTTACTCAAATCAGAAAGAAAGAGTGACTCATGCCAGCATAGCCAGATAGTGAATATGATACGGCAAATTTGGGAGTGATTAAACCCGATTTAGCACTGGCGTCTTAACGGTTACTTTGTCAATGAACTAGACAGAGGGAGAGTTGCATAGAAAGTGTGTGCGTGCCGTCCAGAAAAGCGTAATAAATTGAATGTGAACTCAAGATGACGTGAAGGGAATAAGAGGTAATCTGCCTTATTTCCTCCATCGAATCATAAAAACTGTGTTAATCAGCAGTGGAAACTCCAAAGTTGACTTCCAACTTGTTCTAATTCCAAAACAATTATTCCCTATTTAGATAAATTATAGTTGAAATACTTTGTTTCAGAATTAAACAGTTTAAAAACAAAACAATCTAACCACTGTAATATTAATAGATCAGAAAATTTAAAAGTTTCACAGGTGGCTAACCCCAATTTTGTTTCTTGAAAATTGTTCCAAATTCAGGAATTTCAAGTTAAATTACACATCTAACTCAAACTCAAACCCACGTCATGTGACGCCTCCTACCTAATTTGACCAAGCATCAGAAGATCAATCTTTACTCTCTTTATGACTTTGTGTGTCTTTTTATAACACTTCAACAAGGACATGGTGAAAGGGCACCTATGATGATTTTAATCTACATTTAAAATATTCCCTTGTGTTCCAGATCAAATGTATTGAATGTGCTTTGGTGTAAATTTTGCTCCACAGTCACACTTAAAACCTGTTTTGTGAGTCTGTGCAGGATCTTTGTGCGTGGAGGCATTCCTAGATTGCAAATGAAACCACGCCCCACCCGCTCCAAAAGTCTTTAGATGTATATTTTGAAAATGTACACAGTTTGAATATACTGTGTATGTTGAAGTTGTCGCTGCTATTTCTTTTGGACACGGTCTAAAATAAATTTCATAAACATATAGATTCACCCGGTCACAACATTAGGTCCACCTGCATATTTCAGATCAATACAGAGAGTGCATAAAAAGGCTACTTTTAGCAGGATATATGTCACTGTATGTCGGTGTTATTATGCACATTCCTAGTTTAAATGAAAATTATATTTTATCCTTTACCTTTTTTGTGTGTTTCCTCATAGCCTGAAGCAGAGAGTGCGGTACTCCTCCCGATCTGGCTAAGAGCTTTAATGTCCAAATAAGTATGTCCGCCTCGCTGTGATGTCACGGCATAGCCAGCTTGCAGACCCCTGTGAATGGAGGCATCCAAAATTGCGTGCAAGCTCACGCCAAAAAGCATGAACCTTATGATTTGATGCTTTGGCATTGTTTAGCACGAGTATCCAACATTGTAACAGCATTTATAATTCAGAAAGTTGATATTCATTATATTTACCCTCTAAATAGAAAAAGAGTGCAAGAAGACTGACTCACACTTAAAGTATTCATCCATTAATCCATGGGTTCTTAACCTTTTTGACTTCAGAGCCCACTCAAATATTAACACTAATCTTACTCTTAATTTAATCATATTCAATAATTATATCTAACCTACTTACAGTTTCACAAAATAAACTTTGTCAAATATTATGAAACCATGTGTTAATCACAAAGATGATAAACAAGCCTTTTTATCATGGAGACAATTAGAGCTTGGAACATTCTTATGTATTATACATGTATTGTCACATGAACTATTTTGTTTCTAAATCCAAACAAATTAAAAGTCAACCATCATTCCAGACTGGATTGTGTTCACCTTCGGAATTTTTTAAATAAACACAAGACATATATATACTCTATTAGCCACAACACAACCAGGCTTATATTTAATATGCCACAAATTAATCCTGCATAATAACACCTGCGTGTTTGTTATGCTAGCTCCTAGCTCCTCTGCTAGCTCCTAGCTCCATAGAACACGCCAATACAATTCAAACACCTGATCAACACACACAATCACTCAGCCCAAAAGACCGTTCACCTAACCCAAGGTTCATAAAGCTTATATATTTTTAAAAAGTTACGTACGTGACGCGCACGTACGGTACGGTACGTGTTATGCTAGCTCCTAGCTCCTATGCTAGCTCCTAGCTCCATAGAACACGCCAATACAATTCAAACACCTGATCAACACACACAATCACTCAGCCCAAAAGACCGTTCACCTAACCCAAGGTTCATAAAGCTTATATATTTTTAAAAAGTTACGTACGTGACGCGCACGTACGGTACGGTACGTGTTATTCTAGCTCCTAGCTCCTATGCTAGCTCCTAGCTCCATAGAACACGCCAATACAATTCAAACACCTGATCAACACACACAATCACTCAGCCCAAAAGACCGTTCACCTAACCCAAGGTTCATAAAGCTTATATATTTTTAAAAAGTTACGTACATACGCAAAAAAAAGTTGCGCACATACGGTCAAGCGATCAAATGTTTAGAAGCCAAAGCTGCATACTCACAGTAGCACGTCTGCGTCTTTGTCATCCAAATCAAAGTAATCCTGGTAAGAGTCTGTGTTGTCCCAGTTCTCTACAGGCATCTGTGTATCGAAATCAAAAGTCCTCCTGGTTAGAGTCTCTGTTATCCGAGTTCTTCCATCTTGACTGCATCTTTCGGGAATGTAAACAAAGAAGCGCCGGCTGTGTACTGTTGTGGCTGACTACGTTCGAAAAATACGTCCATTTCGCACCGACAACTTTCTTCTTTGCTTGCTCAGCTTCCTTCTCCATAATACAATGAACATGATTGAAACAGATTCACGAACACAGATGTCCAGAATACTGTGGAATTATGAAATGAAAACAGAGCTTTTTCGTATTGGCTTCAATGTGGAAGGCATACCCGTGTTCCCCGGTCTACGTCACGCGCATACGTCATCCTCAGAGGCGTTTCGAACCGGAAGTTTAGCGGCAAATTTAAAATGTCACTTTATAAGTTAACCCGGCCGTATTGGCATGTGTTATAATGTTAAGATTTCATCATTGATATATAAACTATCAGACTGCGTGGTCGGTAGTAGTGGCTTTCAGTAGGCCTTTAAGATAGTCTATCTAATTCATGGATCAATCAGAATTGGAATCGTAATGCCTTTGGCGTCACAGGGAACACACATGTTATTTATAATACTAACAGTAAATTCCAGGTTAGTGCTCAGGTTTCTCTTAGCACAGCGTGTGGTCGCTTGTCTAGATCTTCTCTAATACAGTGTGCTATCCTGCACGACTGGGTTCTGTGTGTGAGGGTGTGTGTGTGAGTGTGTGTGTGTGTGCATGTGTGTTTGTATGTGTGCATGCGTGCGTGTGTGCGTGCGTGCGTGCGTGCGTGTGTGTGTGTGTGTGTGTGTGTGTGTGTGTGTGTGTGTGCGCACGCAATCCAATGAACAAGCCAGACTATGAAACACACGTGCATGCTTTAGCCGCTTAGCTTAAGGCTGACTTATTTAAAGAAAAGGTCAGTATGGAAAATCTCAGTCTGCTACAAAATGAAGACCAGGTCAAAGGCTTTTAAAACAGAGCTTCCAACATGCGCCGATGAAAAAAGTGATGGTCTTTTTGGCTGGAAAAATGTATTTAACTATCTTGTAATATAATACAAGATACATAATACACTTGGATGTATATACACTACCGTTCAAAAGTTTGGGGTCACATTGAAATGTACTTATTTTTGAAGGAAAAGCACTGTACTTTTCAATGAAGATACATTTAAACTAGTCTTAACTTTAAAGAAATACACTCTATACATTGCTAATGTGGTAAATGACTATTCTAGCTGCAAATGTCTGGTTTTAGGTGCGATATCTACATAGGTGTATAGAGGCCCATTTCCAGCAACTATCACTCCAGTGTTCTAACGGTACAATGTGTTTACTCATTGGCTCAGAAGGCTAATTGATGATTAGAAAACCCTTGTGCAATCATGTTCACACATCTGAAAACAGTTTAGCTCGTTACAGAAGCTACAAAACTGACCTTCCTTTGAGCAGATTGAGTTTCTGGAGCATCACATTTGTGGGGTCAATTAAACGCTCAAAATGGCCAGAAAAAGAGAACTTTCATCTGAAACTCGACAGTCTATTCTTGTTCTTAGAAATGAAGGCTATTCCACAAAATTGTTTGGGTGACCCCAAACTTTTGAACGGTAGTGTATATATATATATATATATATATATATATATATATATATATATATATATATATATATATATATATATATATATACATATATATATGCACATATATATATCAGTGACGTGCAGTCAGTAGAGGCAGGGGAGGCGGGGCCTCACCTGCCATCATGGAAAGAAAAAAAAATGTAAAAACAAAAAAATAATAATTAAATTGTTATATGTATCCAGTGATTATACTAAAGTTATTTTCCATTCAACTTCACCAGTTTTGGATTATTTTTATTTTTATTTTCACATTTGCCGTTCAAATACTGAGAAGAGA
This sequence comes from Entelurus aequoreus, assembly GCF_033978785.1. Taxonomy (NCBI): domain Eukaryota; kingdom Metazoa; phylum Chordata; class Actinopteri; order Syngnathiformes; family Syngnathidae; genus Entelurus; species Entelurus aequoreus. The sequence continues at coordinate 26,782,245 of NC_084738.1, forward strand.
CGGTGCGGTGATCAGCAGCCAGTTGAGGCACGTCACTCAGTTGTGCCTCAACATGGATTGTGCGCAATGACTCGGCTAACTGCTGAGCTGCTGTGCAGTGAGACCGTATTGCTATATGAATTATATCAGCTAACTAAACTATGGCATAGTTTAGTTAGCTGAGGTATATAATGTACAGTGCATTTTGTCAACAACTGTATGTGTGTAACATATTTTTTGTGCTGAGCATTCATAAAACTGCTGCAAAAGACGTACTGGCTGAGGCTCGCAGTAATCCGGCCTCCTGGTGGTAGAGGGCGGTAGTGATCCCAGAGATTATTCATTGGCCGCAGAAGAAAAAAAAAAGAAGAAAAAAAACAAAACGTTACCAAGTCAAGTGCAGCGATTGTTTATTTCCTCTCGCCTGAACTTTTATTAAAAACATGGAGGATTACATATGTAAAATAAAACAGTTTTCTAAACTGGACTTTCAATCGAAGCAGGAGGTAATATATAAAGGTAGACCAACGCCGTAGCTAAAAGGTTTGCTTTTGACTTCGGGACAGAAGACCCGTTCTTTTCAAACGGCGTGGTACACACGCAAAGGCTGGCTGTGTGGATGTCCAGCAAGAAAGGTAAGACCATAATAATGCTTTTTTTATTAAATGTGCTTTTTTGTGTGCTACAGTTTGTATGTGTAAAGAATGCTGGTATGAGCTTTTAAACATAACCCGTTAACTGCTTCCAATCAAATGGTGAATAAGATACTCTTTAGGGTTCATATGTTTGTAAATCTGACTGTGATGAAGTCAGTGCCTCACCAGTCATGACCCTCACCGCACGTCACTGATATATATATTTTATACACATATATATATATATATATATATATATATATATATATATATATATATATATATATATATATATATATATATATATATATATATATATATATATATAAATATGTGTATATAATATATATATATATATATATATATATATATATATATATATATATATATATATATATATATATATATATATATATATATATATATATATATATATATATATATATATATACATATTAGGGGTGTGGGAAAAAATCGATTCGAATTTGAATCGTGATTCTCACGTTGTGCGATTCAGAATCGATTCTCATTCTTAAAAAATCAATTTTTAAAAAATGTAATTATACATTTTTTATTGTTATTATTTTATTTTTATTTTTAAATTAATCAATCCAACAAAACAATACACAGCAATACCATAACAATGCAATCAAATTCCAAAACCAAACACGACCCAGCAACACTCAAAACTGCAATAAACAGAGCAATTGAGAGGAGACACAAACACGACACAGAACAAACCAAAAGTAGTGAAACAAAAATGAATATTATCAACAACAGTATCAATATTAGTTACAATTTCAACATAGCAGTGATTAAAAATCCCTCATTGACATCATCATTAGACATTTGTGTTTTGTTTTGTTTTTTGCTCCCATTTTTCAGGAGTTGAACTCAAAGATCTAAAAATGTTACTATGTATACAAAAAACCTATTCCCCTCAAATATCGTTCACAAATCTGTCTAAATCTGTTAGTGAGCAATTCTTCTTCACTGCACATTTCAGAGTGGCCTTTTATTGTGTGCAGCCTAAGGCACACTTGTGCAATAATCATGCTGTTTAATCAGTATCTTGATATGCCACACCTGTGAGGTGTAATGGATTATCTTGGCAAAGAAGAAATGCTCACTAACACAGATTTAGACAGATTTATGAGCAATATTTCAGAGGAATATGTCTTTTGTGTGTATAGTCAAAGTTTTAGATCTTTAACTTCAACTCATTAAAAATGGGAGCAAAAACAAAAGTTTTTTAGTTTTTTTGTTAATATTTTTGTTCTGTATACATGCTGTAAGTATACAGGGCTCAAAAGGGCACGTGATTTCGCAATGCATTGTGGGTGTCGGGTAGCCATTTTTGCTGGACTTAGGTTTTTGTTTTCATGGCTGTACTGAACCTGCGGTAATGTGAGAGAAAGCAACAAACTGGATTAAAATTGATCATGCAAAATGAAAAAAATCAAGTGTACCCTCTTCCAAAGGCTTGCTACCTCGAAAAAATAAGTTAAATTGGTGGGATTGATCCATATGAGCACGTAAAATGGACAATAAATTTGAGTAAGCTGCTGCCCTTGTCGCAGCCAAACTTGTGTATATGTCCTCAAAGGAGTCAGTTTTTATGTCAGTGAAGACTTTCAGAATGCAAAGCCTCATTGTCCTCCGTTCAAGTTGCACGTAATCTTCGGCTTTCATCTCTTATGTGTCCGAGATGGAATGAGGGTGTCTAGCCTCATTTCATAAGCAGGTTTAAGCTCATTATAACATTTAAATACTTTGATTACTGCATGACTTCTCCAAAAATAGTACTCATTATTTTTTGTGCTTACACAAGACTAAAAGTGAACAGACAACACATTTTTTTCCGAAATACTTTATGATGTTCATTGCTCGCAGCTAGCTGCATGGCTAACGCTAACAGCCAAACAAATGCTACCTGTGTAACAGAAAAAAAACATGCTTTCATTCAAATTTACCAGTCTGAAAATGCAGAGAACACAACAATATGCACCAAATGATGGCGTTAAAAGTCATGCTTGATCGTCTCACGGCTATTATCCAGGTTATTATTTGCTGTCTCTTTATTAGCTCACTAACGCTAGAAATGAGAAAAATCTCACCAAATTCTGATGCAGTGAGGTGGTTAATGATGTTCACGCTGTGTTTTAAAAAAAACAATACTTAAGCACAGATTATTGTATTCAACCATGTAAATGAGCAACTCAGAGTCTAGCAAGACCAACAATGCAATGCATTTCCACATCACACTTTCAACCCGGTAATAAGCATTGCTCTTAAAGGGGAACTGCACTTGGAATGTTGCCTATCATTCACAATCCCTATGTGTTTGTATACAGTACGACTCGTAGTAGATGGCAAACAATGCAGGTAATGGGATTCAATCTTTTCTGCCTATAAAGCCTTTTAAAAAACATCCAAAAACCTCTATTAATGTATTTTGCTCAATCAATTGGGGCCCCATTTTGCATAGAGAAGTTCATGGAAAATCAATGACTGACAGGACAATTCATATGAAATTGTGTCACTAATAAGACACATTTGCTTCAAACTCTCTATGGCTTTTGTGGCGCACATTAGTGTTTGGTTTGTAAGGCAAATGGCACTGGGTGTGTATGTAATAATGGTAATTCATGGTTGAATAATGTAAAAATTGTTTTTGCACAACAACAACAAAAAATTACGGACCAATTTGTTTCCCCAAAATGTGTTTTACTGTAGGTCAAAAAATGCATGAAATTAAATTAAAGTTTAATTAAAAAAGTATTTAAAAAAATGTTTCACATAAATAAAAAAAAATGTGTAAAATATGTTTTAATTAGGGGGCCTTGAGATAAAATTCTGCTTAGGGCCCCAAATTAGCCTGGGGTGGCCCTGGGTAGGAGAGCACCATTCATTCCCCCAAATATACTTCCATCTAATTAACATCTTCACTATCATTGTTTTTCCCCACCCTCCTAACCATCACCTGCAAAAATAAACTGTTGATGTATTGTTCCTGTGGCCAGGGAAATATTGAAACCTAACCTCGAAAATATATGATGCTCAGTACTTTTTAACTAGAGCTGGAAAATAATATTATTGCCATTGGATGTAATGAGGAAAAGTGAGACGAATGCTACTAAAACACAGCCATTGTGAGACGTTCCATCAATGACCTCAACCAAAAACTGTGGGACTGAACATTAAAATTCATGATGCCAGGTTCCAGCATACAGCGACATATGGCGGAGAAGGTTTACGTTCTGTCTAATTCAGGAGTACACATATTTGCCAGAGTGCAACATTGAAGCCATATGATCTTCAATGTTGGTTACCTGCAGTGTTGACAATCAACTCTCACACCATAATTTCCTCCTACACGATCGTGCAGCCTAAATATCCATAAGTAATATCCATAAATACATTTCCATAAAATTTCAAGTGCGTTATTCTAAAGTCAACTTTAGCTTTGCAGTTGCTGAACATGCAAAAATGATAAAAAAATACATAAAAACTGGACTGTTTGACTTTTCATTTGTGCAGTGAGTTGTGGTCTTTGTGTATGAGCTACATAATGGAGCAATGTTTTCCATGCTTTGTCCATGACATTGTTTTGTTATTACTATATTACTATTGCAATCTAAACATCCATCACCATCTCTTGACTTGACTCTAACCAGAGCTTGCAGCAAAAGTCTTCTGACTAAACAGTCGAGAGCAGTTTGTCGCGAATGCGCCAATGTTATTTACATGAGATGGCCATTAAAAATCAGACTGTTTGTCAGCCTTTTCTCATGCTCCCACTCAAAAAAAGCACTAAATTGCATTCCTGGCTCAGATCTTTCAATGCTTGTTGCATTTAGCAAGGAGCTGAATGCAAACCTGTTACGTTCCGGCCTCAATCACAAGCCAGAGGAGTGTACGTGTGTTTGTGTGTGTGTGAGCATTTTGCAGGTACTGAAACTGTGAACTGTGTCGTATTTACATGTGTGCTTTGAGTTTGACAGTAAGAGAAATACTGCATTTGAAGCAGCTAAACCTTCTGCAATGTGCCTATTTATGAAAGTGGACGTATGAATGTTTAGAGAATTTTCAAAGCTGCTGAGCATTTTTGTTTAAACAGACAAGGGCAAAAATTGCCTCAACTTACCAATGTTTTCAGATAAGAGCCGCCTGCACGACTAACTGCTATTCTTTAAAGGCCTACTGAAACCCACTACTACCGACCACGCAGTCTGATAGTTTATATATCAATGATGAAATCTTAACATTATAACACATGCCAATACGGCCGGGTTAACTTATAAAGTGACATTTTAAATTTGCCGCTAAACTTCCGGTTCGAAACGCCTCTGAGGATGACGTATGCGCGTGACGTAGACCGGCGAACACGGGTATGCCTTCCACATTGAAGCCAATACGAAAAAGCTCTGTTTTCATTTCATAATTCCACAGTATTCTGGACAACTGTGTTCGTGAATCTGTTTCAATCATGTTCATTGCATTATGGAGAAGGAAGCTGAGCAAGCAAAGAAGAAAGTTGTCGGTGCGAAATGGACGTATTTTTCGAACGTAGTCAGCCACAACAGTACACAGCCGGCGCTTCTTTGTTTACATTCCCGAAAGATGCAGTCAAGATGGAAGAACTCGGATAACAGAGACTCTAACCAGGAGGACTTTTGACTTGGATACACAGACGCCTGTAGAGAACTGGGACAACACAGACTCTTACCAGGATTACTTTGATTTGGATGACGAAGACGCAGACGTGCTACTGTGAGTATGCAGCTTTGGCTTTTTTTTGCGTATGTACGTAACTTTTTTAAAATATATAAGCTTTATGAACCTTGGGTTAGGTGAACGGTCTTTTGGGCTGAGTGATTGTGTGTGTTGATCATGTGTTTGAATTGTATTGGCGTGTTCTATGGAGCTAGGAGCTAGCAGAGGAGCTAGGAGCTAGCATAACACGTACCGTACCGTACGTGCGCATCACGTACGTAACTTTTTAAAAATATATAAGCTTTATGAACCTTGGGTTAGGTGAACGGTCTTTTGGGCTGAGTGATTGTGTGTGTTGATCAGGTGTTTGAATTGTATTGGCGTGTTCTATGGAGCTAGGAGCTAGCAGAGGAGCTAGCATAACACGTACCGTACCGTACGTGCGCGTCACGTACGTAACTTTTTAAAAATATATAAGCTTTATGAACCTTGGGTTAGGTGAACGGTCTTTTGGGCTGAGTGATTGTGTGTGTTGATCAGGTGTTTGAATTGTATTGGCGTGTTCTATGGAGCTAGGAGCTAGCAGAGGAGCTAGGAGCTAGCATAACAAACACGCAGGTGTTATTATGCAGGATTAATTTGTGGCATATTAAATATAAGCCTGGTTGTGTTGTGGCTAATAGAGTATATATATGTCTTGTGTTTATTTACTGTTGTAGTCATTCCCAGCTGAATATCAGGTACCGTGAGTATTCAGCCTTGGCTGCTAAACATTCGATAACTTGACCGTATGTGCGCGTCACGTACGTAACTTTTTAAAAATATATAAGCTTTATGAACCTCGGGTTAGGTAAACGGTCTTTTGGGCTGAGTGATTGTGTGTGTTGATCAGGTGTTTGAATTGTATTGGCGTGTTCTATGGAGCTAGGAGCTAGCAGAGGAGCTAGGAGCTAGCATAACAAACACGCAGGTGTTTTTATGCAGGATTAATTTGTGGCATATTAAATATAAGCCTGGTTGTGTTGTGGCTAATAGAGTATATATATGTCTTGTGTTTATTTACTGTTGTAGTCATTCCCAGCTGAATATCAGGTCACCCCCGGCTCTCACAGCATCTTCCCTATCTGAATAGCTTCAACTCCCCACTAGTCCTTCACTTGCACTTTACTCATCCACAAATCTTTCATCCTCGCTCAAATTAATGGGGAAATTGTCGCTTTCTCGGTCCGAATCTCTCTCACTTCATGCGGCCATCATTGTAAACAATAGGGAACTTTGCGTATATGTTCAACTGACTACGTCACGCTACTTCCGGTAGGTGCAAGCCTTTTTTTTATCAGATACCAAAAGTTGCAATCTTTATCGTCGTTGTTCTATACTAAATCCTTTCAGCAAAAATATGGCAATATCGCGAAATGATCAAGTATGACACAGAATAGATCTGCTATCCCCGTTTAAATAAAAAAAATTCATTTCAGTAGGCCTTTAAGTGGCGAGCACAAATTTGAGTTACGAGCCTCCCCAACTTTAATTGGCGTGGTGAATGTCACATTGAACCCAGTAATATCTGCCCAAACGTCTGGTTTTACTAGCTAGCATTAGCTAATTGCTAAATATCGACACAAGTTTGTTTTCTAACCATGGGAAGGAAGAGATGTGCTGAGAAGAAGAAGCAGATGGTATTCAGTGCACCATACTGAAGCAGAAGGAGTCAAAGATGATAAAATAATATCCCACATTTATCCATGAAAATAGGAAGAAGCTGCTGCTGGAAGGAAATACCATACAAGTCCTCTTCAAAGGAAAATGCTGTACATTATCCCGCCATCAGTGTGTGAATGTGTGTGTGAATGGATGAATGTGGAAATACTGTCAAAGCGCTTTGAGTACCTTGAAGGTAGAAAAGCGCTATACAAGTATAACCCATTTATCATTTATCATTATGTTTACGTTACTTTATAAAACTACTGAAGATACATTTCGTATCTAAAAGGGATGTTACATGTTAAAATTGTGCACTGTGTAGTTGTTACAGTTCAGTGTGGGGTTGTGTTTGTCTTGAACCCCAGGATGCAGAGACAGCAGGCGTAACGCAGGCAAAAATGCATTTAATGACAAAAAATAAGGAGCACCAATGTGGGCGGCAGGAGTGGACCACGGGTGAGTAGAGAAACCTGACAGGTACAGGAGACAGAAAACATGCAACGAAGCATTGAGGTACAAAGTACAAAAGTCAAGCAATGATCCATATAAAGCATCCTGGCAATTAGAGGCAGGTGAGGAAGGTGATGCGCTGACAAACTCATAGTCAAAAAGGTGGAGATCTATGGGTGTTTTTTTTTTTATCTTCACTTTTATCGTTTTCACCATGAATGCCAGGTTATTGCATTAATTGTTTTAGATATATTGTAAAACTTACAAACGTTGCTCGGAGTGATGACTGAAGAATTATTTTGAGCAGAAATAGACAGTTTTACTTCTAGTTCAAGGCACTAACCTGCATCGCCTGCAGTAAGGGGATCTGTCCAAAAAATGGCTCCATAGCACAAACAATAACACACCTTTTCAGTGTCTATGTTGGTGTAACCTGAAAACTATTTGTTGAATACAAAACATAATGGCCGTTAACGAAGAAAAATCTATAAATTAACCGCACCGCTTTAAAAGCCGGCTGGTTCGAAGAATGGTGTCAGAGTTAGTTGGTGACGAACCCCAAGATGCAGAGATGATGGCAGGCATAGTGCGAGAAAACATGATTTAATTAAACACTATGGCAAAAAACAAACAAAAGGGTACAAACAAAAGGTGCGCACAATGCGGAGAACAAACTTGAACAAAAACACTTACTGTGACAAGAAGGGACTATGACTTGAGCGGAGTGGACAAAAGTAGACGGAGCTACAACGACAAATAGTGATAGGTAGAAGCTACAGGTAGCAGTGACATTAACTGGTAGACACTACAATAATCCAGCCGTGACTGGAGGGCAGGGCAGGTATAAATAGCAGCTGGCAGATTGGCACCAGGTGTGGCCCGGTGCCAATCAGCCACAGCTGAGGGGACACAGCACTCAGGAAGACAAACAGGAAACAGAACCAAAACAAGAGCGCTGACAGGAAATACAACTAATAGAGGAAAAACTAAAAACAGAACCAAACTGTCAGGGGCAACCCTGACAGTAGCCCCCCCTTCCCATAACGGATACCAGACGTTCTTAGACAATCCCCCCCACCCAAAAAAAAAAAAAAAAACAGTCCAAAGTCAAGGGAGGGTGGAGGGAGGACAAGAAGGTGGGCCGCCAGGCCAAGTGTCCCTGCAACCAGCGGGGAAGAGTCAGGTGGCGACGGTGTGTTGAACGCAGCCGCAATTGGCGAGGCGGCTCGGCCGCCGGCGTGGGAGGACCCACCGGAGACGATGGTGGCGGCGCCCTCTACTGGCCCACCGGAGAGGGTGGTAGAGACCCCTGCTGGCCCGCCGGAGAGGGTGGTGGAGACCCCTGCTGGCCCGCCGGAGAGGGTGGTGGAGACCCCTGCTGGTCCACCGGAGAGGATGGTGGAGACCCCTGCTGGTCCACCGGAGAGGGTGGTGGAGACCCCTGCTGGTCCACCGGAGAGGATGGCGCCGTCTGCTGGTCCACCGGAGAGGATGGCGCCGTCTGTTGCAGACCCCTCGGAGATGATGGCGCCATCTCTTGCAGACCCACTGGGGTGAGTAGCTGTGCCTCCCCAGCTGCACAGATACTCATAACCCCCCCCCTATAAACACTATGGCAAAAAACAAACAAAAGGGTACAAACAAAAGGCGCGCACAATGCGGAGAACAAACTTGAACAAAAACACTTACTGTGACAAGAAGGAACTATGACTTGAGCGGAGTGGACAAAAGTAGACGGAGCTACAACGACAAATAGTGACAGGTAGAAGCTACAGGTAGCAGTGACATTAACAGGTAGACACTACAATAATCCAGCCGTGACTGGAGGGCAGGGCAGGTATAAATAGCAGCTGGCAGATTGGCACCAGGTGTGGCCCGGTGCCAATCAGCCACAGCTGAGGGGACACAGCACTCAGGAAGACAAACAGGAAACAGAACCAAAACAAGAGCGCTGAGAGGAAATACAACTAATAGAGGAAAAACTAAAAACACAACCAAACTGTCAGGGGCAACCCTGACAAATGGGGGAAAAAGAAGTATCTCAAGGTCTGGAAAATACGGTATTTCAATTAATTACAATGGGTGGCGCTATTTCGCAATACAAGTTTTTGAAGATGCAAGCTGCATCACAGAACCAATTAAAGACATATCCTGAGGTACTATTGTATTATGTAATACATTTGTTTTAGTAAGTGTAGTGTATGTTAGCATGCCAACATTATTATTATCCTTCACTAAGGGTGGTGTGGTGCCAGGGTTCCGTATTCCTAGTCATGACCGTTGTATCCTTGGGTAAGACACCTAACCCTTGCTCCTGATGGGTCGTGGTTAGCACCTTGCATGGCAGTTGCCGCCATTCAGTGTGTGTGAATGGGTGAATGTGATGTATAATGTAATGTGCTTTGTGTATCATTGCAGGTATAATAAGCACTATATAAATACAGACCATTTACCATTCACTTATAGTCAGAAGTAGTCATTTTAAAATCTGTTTGTGACCCATTGAATTACTTGTTGTGAATATGTTACACTATCGCACATGAAATGAAAATAAATACATTGATAATAAAATAATACATGTTTATTCTGTGAATAAAGATTGTAGAAAAACATGATCACGGTGACATATCGACACTAACCGGTGTTGTCACTGAACTCCACAAAGTGGCATGTGTGACTTTGCTTGTTCTTGAGGCCTCCCACGTGTGTGTGTGTGTGTGTGTGTGTGTGTGTGTGTGTGTGTGTGTGTGTGTGTGTGTGTGTGTGTGTGTGTGTGTGTGTGTGTGTGTGTGTGTGTGTGTGTGTGTGTGTGTGTGTGCACGTGTGTTCGTCCGTATGTGTGTCCACGTGTGTGTGTGTGTGAGCAGCAAGGTCCATTACTGCGCAGTAATGGGAGGGGATATTGGTGGTGTATAGACGCAATTACCCCGAGCTAACATGGCGCTCAGGCGGCGTGGCGCCTCCAACACAAATATGAACGGAGAGAACATAGATACCACTTTGTCCTCCTTCACCGCTTGACCTGCGGGAGAAAGTTCAACAAGGCTTGTGTGTATGATTGTGTGTGTGAGTGTGTTGTGGAGGGGTGGTAAATAAAGAGAGCCTCGGGAAATCTTACAGAAAAAAGGTTGCATTGCAGATAAAAAAGTTACTTTGGCTTTTGTTGAAATGTGTTATATGAACTAAAATATTTGGACTCGCAATCAATCAAGTGTTATGCAGACTCATCGTTTGAGACATGTTTATTGATAAAAGAGCACAATATGATTAATGAACTATATATAGTATAAACTCTGTCATGCTCTAGGTCAGTGTTTCCTAACCAACCGATTGTTGGGCCACAACTGCCCCCAGCCAAAAAATATGTTTCTCAGCTGTGGGCCGTATGGTCAGTTTTATTACACATTTACTTCACCGGTGATCAATCTCAAACAGACAGAAGAAGTCTTCAGCTAAAGTCACAGAGAAGTTTCTTAAGCACAAAAATTATGACTAAAGTGGTTAAGCTGCATTTTTAATTTGCACTCAAATGTTATTGACAGTTTATTTGATAAACATATACATATATAATTTAGTTAGAATTTGTTTATTTTAGCACTGCATAATTGTATGTGAACTTATTTGTCATCAGTTTTTATGAGTCACTTCTTTTGCAGTGTATTTGATTGGTATTTATTAGGGATGTCCGATAATATCGGACTGCTGATATTATCGGCCGATAAATGCTTTCAAATTTAATATCGGAAAATATCGGTATCGGTTTCAAAATTATCGGTATCGGTTTCAAAAACAAAAATTTATGATTTTGTAAAACGCAGCTGTGTATACGGACGTACGGAGCAGAACAGAGCGCCAATAAACCTTAAAGGCACTGCCTTTGCGTGCCGGTCCAATGACACAATATCTACGGCTCTTCACACACACAAGTGAATGCAACGCATACTTGGTCAACAGCCATACAGGTCACACTGAGGGTGGCTGTATATTTATAGCTAGAATTCACTGAAATTCAAGTATTTCTTATATATATATATATATATATATATATATATATATATATATATATATATATATATATATATATATATATATATATATATATATATATATATATATATATATATATATATATATATATAGAGAGAGAGAGAGAGAGATAAAATAAATACTTGACTTTCAGTGAATTCTAGCTATATACTGTATATATATATATATATATATATATATATATATATATATATATATATATATATATATATATATATATATATATATATATATATATATAAATATATATGTATATATATATATATATATATATATATATATATATATATATATATATATGTATTTCATTATATATATATACATATAAATAAAATAAATACTAATTTCAGTGTTCATTTATTTACACATATACACACATAACACTCCTCTCTACTCATTGTTGTATTTGAAAGTGCAATGCTTTGCAGCCAGTAGCACAGCCTTTGAAGGAGCGTAGATATGGGCAGTGTAATATTCTGGGTTGGAGTCAATAACCAGGCGAGGTGATGAAGTTACGTCTCTTTACTTCATACTTCAGAACCGACTCCCACACTTGCCGTCAGGGTGCGCAATACAACGTAAACCGTTGGCCAACCAAAAAGTAACCACAGAACACTATGTGTTCTGTGGTTACTTTTTGGTTGGCCAAGCGGACGTGACGACAGGCTGTCCTCACTCAGGTCCGCATGGACCTGGAGGGGGTGTGCCTTAAGTCCGGCGGGAGAATGGTTGTCCCGGGAGTTTTTCGGGAGAGGCACTGAAATTCGGGAGTCTCCCGGAAAATTCGGGAGGGTTGGCAAGTATGACCCAAGGTGTACCTAATGCTGCATTATCAGTAGGTGAATGAGGCAAGTGTTAAAGCACTTCCAGTTCCTTGAAGGTAGAAAAGTGCTACACAAATTAAACCCTTTTCAATAAATTAAAACTTCCGAATGGGTTTTACTGTAGCATAAATGACAGGCTTTTCAGTCATTGTTCATGTCATTAGGTGCCCTACATTCCAGTCATTATACAAATTATAGTCCATCAGTTATTTGATCCCTTTCAGGTGCCTATCAATGGACGTATTATTGTAGCACAATTATTTGCAAACGTGTAATTCATTTCACGTGCGTACATACTAATTTGTGTGTCTGTATATCAAAATGAGTGTGAGTATTCAGATCCGCGTACGTGTGTTTTAGATCTGAAAGTCAATCAGAAAGAACCCTCGATAGGCTGTCTACTTACATGTGACTTTTGCGACACTTCTGTTGTTGAAGAGTTGTCTGTCTGTACAGGGATTTGAACGTGTAAAAAGAGTTGTCCGTCTGTAACGCCCCTTGCCTTTCCTAATTGCACCGAAGTCAGTTCAGCCAATCACTACACTCAATGACCCACAATGTGGTCACTATTATCCATCATCGCGTTACAATTTAATGGGTCCTTCCATTGCCCTTACCCCCAAAATGGAAGTTGGATGTATGCACAAGTAATAACATCCATATTTAAGTTGATTTGTTCCTCGGGTAATAAAATAGTTTTTGTATAGCAGGGATATTCAACTAAATTGATTTGGGGGTCACATTACCAGAAAGTGGCGACTTGTCCTTCCGCCCGAATGCAGCTGAGATAGGCTCCAGCACCCCCTGCAACCCCAAAAGGGACAAGCGGTAGAAAATGGATGGATGGATGGTTAGATTACCAGAAAGCTAAGGACTACAGACCTGGACTTATTCCTTCGACTTATTGTGAATATTCTGGAGAACCAGTAAACATTTAATGTTGGTGTATTTATTTTGTCAGAGTTACAGGAGTGCTCCGCTGTTTTTAAGGACCTTCTGCAAAAAAGTTAGTCAAAGATCATCTCTATGACAGCACCCTAGTTTAAGAATCTGCTGCAAAAATGTGATTATCTTACAGTTTTTTTCAACTGAGCTCATGTTCAACCAGCTGAATAGCCCAAATGGTGAAAAAGAGAGGACACTACTATTTAGTATAACTAAAGAAGTTGAAGAAATGACCACTGATTGTATCTGAAGTACAGCAACATCTTAGTTACATTAATCACATTAAAACTGCCAAAAAGGAGAGGACTTACAGGGGTGCCTTGAAGAACGCCTAATTTATGTAAATCACATGTTTGGACCATATTGTTCTATGTTTGCTAGCAAGGTTACGTCAATGCAAGGATCTACCAATGTGTTTACAGTGGTCCAAGTTTCTCTGTACAACAGGAGCACTCTGGTGCAGCCCCCGCCCACAGAGTCAGCCACGCCCGCCCTGGGATGGAAAGTGTGTATTTTATTTGGGTTTTGCTTTTTTACATCGTCACAGGTAAACAAGGACGATATTTAAACAAATACAAAAGCACATTGACTAAAACCATAACACAATTAACTGACAATTCAGTTACCGGTAAGTACAAAAAAGAGCCAAAAATGTTGACAGAAACTAAATCCAATCTTTTTTTTTTTTTCTTCTCGATAGTTGGGACAAGTTTGGAGTATATTCAATAACAGTTATATAATGGCGTACATTGATAGAGGGGTGGGGGTTAGTTATGAATAAGAGCCAATCAAATACTTTTCCTTTTCAGACGAGGGAGTCAGTAGTCCTCGCCAAAAACAAAAACAAAAATGTGTGGATTTAACATGTTCCACATCGTAATATATGTACAACTGGGATAAAGTGAAGAGGACACATTTGATTTTTACTTCTATGATGCCATCAGCAGGGGAGTCATCGATTGTGACATCACAACTGTAAGTTATAAATCTATTATTCCCACCGCATGAGCCCACATTGCTTGCAAAACCTTCACTGCTGGGGATGTGTCTGTTCACAAATGATTACTACATGTAAGACGGACACTTATATTTGTGGTTATTGTAACAAAATGTGTTATAAATTATTTAAGCCATTATTGTGTCCGAAAGTTTAAAGAGTTGGCCATTTTAATGGTGTTAATGAGATTGTAAAGGACTGTTGTTGATCCAGTGTTGATGTGCTGAAACCATTGGCGTTGTTAGGCCTATTTTAGGGGGGCTCAAGCCCCCCTAAAATGTTCTTAAGCCCCCCTAAATAATTTGGTGTTAAAAAAAATGTTTTTATTTTTTTTTATTTTTTTTTACAAATACATGCCGACATATTCATTATAAAGTGGCCCGAATATGAGTTTAAATAAATAATCATATAACCTGTCATTATTCACTCAGTTTCGCCTCACTTCATAGCGTAAGGTAGAGAGCCCCTTTAGTGTGTCGGTATCCAATCCATTCCACGTGTTCATATAGAAAATGCCCACATCACTCAAAATCCAGTCCGCATTTTTTCTGCGACCTTGCTTGCGGTCCTTGGACTTGTTCATATAGAAAATGCCCACATCTCTCAAAATCCAGTCCGCATTTTCTCTGCGACCTTGCTTGCGGTCCTGCAGGTGTACGAAGCACATTAGCACACAGCACTGCAGAACAAGAACCTTGTGTCTGCAATTGTAAATAATTTATTTTTTAAGTTTTGTGTTTCTTGTAGAATCTATATAAAGTAATATACATTAGCCTATTGTTAAAATAATGAAAACAAAATCATTAAATATATTTGTTTTATTGTATTGTTACATTAATAGCTGTTGTATTATTATAGAATGGCTTGTTAAACATTTCATAGGATTTTCAGAGGGTGAAAAAACCAAGACATTTAATATAAAATGTAAAACGAATAAATACATAAAAAGAAAAGGGAAAAAAAATGGTTAAAAACCATCGTCCCGGGAAGCATTTAATTTCATCCGGTGCATTTTTTTTACCGTCCCCGGGACGACGGGACTACGTTTATCTCAAGCCCTGGAAGTTACATTTTATTGTTTGCATTATTTGTTTCAGCATTGCACTTTGAAGATGGTCCCTCAGCTCTTTGACAGCTTTGGCTCTTTTTCAGATCAGCAGACGGACTCTACGTCTTTCTTATTTACAGTATATATAAACGTTTCTCATTTCTATTCAGACTTCCATATATATTTAATTTAACTTGCCATAATATATATATATATATATATATATATATATATATATATATATATATATATATATATATATACAAGCCAAATTATCCCGATCCAGATATTACTTTAATTCAAGTAATTAAGTAATATTTCCAGGGCTTGAATTTACAACCATTTTAGTCACATATGTGCCCAAAATGTAATCTGTGCAACTTCAAAATATTTGGGAACAAACAATTATTGTATTGTGAGCTAAAGTGGTGGCATTAGCCTCTATGTTGTGAATTAATAACATAGAGGCTAATGCCATGACTTTCATTGTGTTTCAGTGTATCTTGAAGGATCATGCAAGACATTGTTTCTTGTTGATGCTGTAAACAAAATGTCACTGTGCAAACCCATGTTTGTTGTTGTACTGAGCACAAATTGAAAATAAACCCACTAAAATAATAATAATAACAATTAATAATTTCTATGCCTTTGTTAGCCGTTTGTGAAGTTTTGTGCTCGTGCGCTACGTTCGCTTGCATCCTGTGCATCTCCTGGGGGCTAAGCCCCCCCTGTCCTTAAAAGCTAGTGACGCCCCTGGCTGAAACCTTTTTCTTGTTTAAAAGCTACATACAATATTACTGTTCTTTGTTCAAGCACATAAAAAATATTAATATAGTGTTTGGATGTGTTCATTACATGAATGTATTCTTGGTTGCTAAAAAATGATTCCACTGAATACTTTGATATTGACCATCTAATATGTGCATACATTATTAGATTACCTTTGTGATAGTTACATACATGATAATAAAGTACATACTATACTGTTTACGTGTTGAAGTTCCCTTTAAAAAGCTAAGATCTACCATGAACAACAATTTATGGTTGCCATAGTGATTCAGAGTAATATTTTGATATTGACACATCTCATCTTTGAATGTCCTTAGGGTAGTGTAGTAATTCATGCACAGATGTGATGTGTCAATATCACAATATTACTTTGAATCCCTTTTTGGCAGGCAAGAATACGTCGATATAATGAATACATCCAAACACTTCATGAACAGTTAATATTGTATGTAGCTTTTAAACAAGAAAGACGTTTTAGCACATCAACATCGGATCAATAACAGTCTTTTACAATCTCATTAATATCACGGAAAGGACCAACTCAATCATTTTTCGGACACGATAAAGGCTTAAATACTTTCAAACAAATTTGATCACAATAACCACAAATGTAAGTGTTTGTCTTACATGTAGTAATCAGTTGTGGACAGACAAAGTCCAAGCATTGCCGTTCTTGTAAGCGTGCACGCTCACGCGGAAGGAATCAATTTTTGCAGCGGCCTCATTAAAAAAATGTAATGCCTCCCCTTAAATGTTTTTCTGCTATAGTGTTTTTAGGAATTTGCTGTAAAAATGCTTGTCTCCTCAGTTCTGAACTAAGCCAGCATGGTGTCATTCCTGGGCTGGATTTGGCAGCCAAACCACCAGTTGAATAGCTTTTATGTCCGACAATTTCTACTAAATAAAAACTCTACAAGGTCTCGCCCTGATCTCTGTCCTCCACAGATCACAAGGGGTCAGAGGTCGTCTCGGGTGAATGACTTCATTAACATTGTGTCTCATTGGGGCCACCAACACATGACTGTGCACATGAATGACCTAGTTTTTTATTCACGCATTAAAACATGTGCCGTGAAAGGTTAGCAAAACCAGCTGACCCTGTGTTTCCCTGACAACCCGTGTTGACATAGCCAACATATCCATACTGGGTTCACTTATGTGCAAAAACCGCAAAGCTACAAAGTAGGCATTAGCAATCATGTGACCCTGCATGTGCCTTTATGTATTTATGAAATGCAATGATTTGCCTAAAGATGATTTATGGATTATTGTGGTACTACGATGTATGATTTGAACTAGCATTAAACAATTAGGTCTTCAGTCATCGCCATAGTGACCAAGCATCACCTTCTTTAATGGTTTGCGTGTCAATAATCATATACAGTAATGCATATGATAAAAGATTATTATTTTTGCTCAATTATTCCGACACCTGGTCCTGTTTGAAGCATGCACTGCTTTGTAATCACACTCTGTTCAGTGGCATGTTTTCTTTTTTCCCTAAATGTTGCTGTGTTCCTCTCTGTTGTCATAGAGAGAGCAAAAGGTTGGCGGAAAAATGGTTCCCACATGTTTGAATATTACTGTTCATTAGTCCTGTGTGTGCATGTGTGTGTGTGTGTGTGTGTGTGTGTGTGTGTGTGTTTGTGTGTGTGTGTGTGTGTGTGTGGTTGTG
Organism: Entelurus aequoreus; assembly: GCF_033978785.1. Lineage (NCBI taxonomy): Eukaryota > Metazoa > Chordata > Actinopteri > Syngnathiformes > Syngnathidae > Entelurus > Entelurus aequoreus. The sequence continues at coordinate 26,800,054 of NC_084738.1, forward strand.
TGAGTGTTTGTCAGATTCTTGATTAATTATTCCTGTCCACTAAGCTCTGGAAACAGCAGAGTTCAGACCAGGTCTCTAATTGTCATAATCCAACTTTGTTTGTTTCTACTACTCAAGTGGACCTCACCAGAAGTTAGTCGTGTGTGTGTGTGTGTGTGTGTGTGTG
>NC_084738.1:26802719-26815219 GCF_033978785.1 Entelurus aequoreus
GTTTTATATAACAAGTATATTTAATATGTTTAACATTACACACAGTTTTGGAAAATTAAACACTATACATTAAACAAGTGATTATTTGGCTTACCACTAGATGGAGTACACATACCACACTAGTGGTACACAGTGGCGGGCAGTGCGTTTCCCACCTAGGCCTTTAGTGATGTCCAACTTCAATGATTACCTCTCAAAATACCATAATTTATGTCCCCGCATGACCATTGCTGGAGAAATACTATACAGAAACACGTTTACGCCCTACTGGGAATTGTACAAAACGGGTTTTTTTCTGGCGCATTTAAAAATCAATAAACCTGCATCAGCAATTAAAACATATCTTATGTGGTACTGTCAAAATTAAAATTGCAAAAAAACATGTTAAAGGTGAAAAAAATAAAATAATAATAATAATAATAATTTTACTCACAATTTGTAGTACCCATTGGACGCCGTATAAGCCAGTGGTACCCCTCATCGCTGACATCATCTCACAAGATTTAAATATCCTTCTTGAAAATGGCCTTGCAAATATATATCTGCCACCTAATCAATGTTGTGTTGTCCTTTGTGGGTCAACACTTCCTGCTCAGCAGGAATGACAAGTGAGTATTCAATCACAGTCTCGTTAACATCAGGCTACCTAGATAGGCTACTGTCAACAACTTGTGATCTGATTGGCTATCGCAACTGTCTATCAACTCTTTGTGTTCTCGAATTCATCCGCTAACGGTCCCGGTGAGTAATCACAGGATGTGTAAATGTCTTCTATATCTAGAAGACCTTACGTTGGATTCTGAAGGCCCCGGGCAGATTTGATACAGCATGGCAACATAAGATAGCTAAATTCTGATTGGATAAAAACCCTAAACTAAAAACAACAGCACTGGAAGGAGCATAATATGACATGAATATAATATGAATACTTTTAGATATTTAGGGAAAAATAATTGTATCTTTAATTATGATCATGATTTCTGGTTATGTTAGGCCAGCAGAGAAGGCCTTGCTGGCCTTGACGGCACACCACTGGTGGTACATGCACCACAGTTTAAGAATCACTGCTTTAGGGCATTTATATAACAGAGACACCACTGTATGTTTTTAATAAAAATCCTAAAATGAATATAATGATGAATTAAAAAAAAAATTGAAACCTAGAATAACATTTTTAAATAACATACCAAAATATGAATGTGCTGTCTGTAGGTGTTTTAGTGGTATTTGTTTCATAACAAATTGTTGCATTGTCATTAGAGGAGTATAGAATACCGAACAAATTCAAAATACAAAAATATGCACTGCAAAAATGTAAATCAGATTAAATAAGACTAGGATTAAATCAAGATTAAAATAAAAATACTTATTTTGACTAATTAGATATTTTATTTTACCAGGCACTTTCTGTTTGGCCAATCTGCCTGTGTATACTTTAACAGGACGTAAAACATTTTGCTTATTTCAACCAGTTCCTTATGTGACATGTTCTTGTACTGTTTAATTATCTTGAGTAATTAACAGTATCTTAGATCTTATTAATTATTATTTAAGATTAGCAAATTGGCTTAACATAGAAAAACATACTGTATATTTTGTTATATCTTCAGTTTCAGAGTTTAAGACTGCAAAGAGTCTACAAATGTTGAATTTAAAACAAACTTCCCAACAGGAAACCAGTTAGACTTATTAATTCATAATTTCCTTTATTGGGAACTACCATGATTAACATACCCCCCCCCCCCCCCCCCCCCCCCCGACCACCGCCATGCCTCCTCCCCTCTTGCTGACCTCTGAGTTTGACCCCAAGCAAAAGCAACAGGTCTGTCTCCTTTCTCGGCGACACATCGTAAACATTGACAACAGCTCTTAACTAGCGACTAATCGCCGGCCTGTGCTGGTGCGGACGGGTGAGCGGGAAAATGTAATTAAAACGTTCCCAGGAACGTCCAACCGGACCGGATGAGGCACCTGTTAATGAAGACGTGATATCACTCTGCTACCACTTCTACTGGTCCAATTAGTAAACAGAAGTGTTTCCCTTTCCTGTGTGTTTTTCTTTTATAGAGGGTCACCAATGACACTTTGGTGGTTTAGTTGCTTATATGTGTGTTTTTTTAGGGTGAGCAGGAGTTCCAGCTCTCACATATGTCAAAACGGATTTGCGATATGAGCCAAAAAGGAAGGAAAAATGTCAATATCGTTTTTGAGTTGGGTTCACAATCTCGAAGTGCCATAGTTTAATAGTTTTTTTATCGGTCATTTGATACCCAGGCTGACTTTAAAACTGGCAGAGACCCCACCTTTTATTGGCCCTGAGGTTACTCTAACAAAACAGCGCAGTGAAACTACAAAACCCACCAAATGACCAGCAGCTCCTCGCACACATTGTTTCAATGCTTGACATGAAGGTTCACAAGCAGTTCATTGCTCGCTATCCAAAGATCTGGTGTTAAATCAGCCATCATAATCTCAGCCTGGCCCTGAGTAAGACCCATAAACTGCCACCCCCACCAAATGGAACCCCTTTAGGTAAGTCAGTAAAATACACCTCCATTCGGCACGGTAATCAGCAATTTTAATCGCGCATATCAGTCCTCCAGTAACGTCATCTAATCCGTAAAAGAGCCCGTGAGAGAATGGCGGCCCTCGTACCTAATTTTACCCCAGTGGTTTTAGGCGGGCGCCTGGTCTAATTCAAACTTCATGTGGCCCCAACATGGCTGAGAACAATGTGAGGGTCCTTGGGGAGCACCTCTGATGACAAATAGAGTCGAATAGGCTTGCTGTTTTGAGGCTGTCACTAAAATGTAAGTAGGGTCTCAATCACACTCGTAATATCAACTGTACTTCACTTCACTTTGTAGGACTGCTTGTAGCAAGAAAGAACACTTTATATCTTGGTGAAGAGGTTAACTGTATAAAGTTGAGCATTTATTTTTTGGGGGAACTTTTTACCCTATGTACTCCAGGCCAATCTTACATTTGCATTTATGGTACCTTAGCCCTCGGGATTTGTAATTAGTTTATTGTTCATAACAAGTAGGGATGTCCGATAATGGCTTTTTGCCGGTATCCGATATTCCGATATTGTCCAACTCTTTAATTACCGATACTGATATCAACCGATACCGATATATACAGTCGTGGAATTAACACATTGTTATGCCTAATTTGGACAGCCAGGTATGGTGAAGATAAGGTCATTTTTAAAAAATAAAAAAATAAAAATAAGATAAATAAATTAAAAACATTGTCTTTAATAAAAAAGAAAGTAAAACAATATAAAAACAGTTACATAGAAACTAGTAATTAATGAAAATGGGTAAAATTAACTTTTAAAGGTTAGTACTATTAGTGGACCAGCAGCACGCACAATCATGTGTGTTTACAGACTGTATCCCTGCAGACTGTATTGATATATATTGATATATAATGTAGGAACCAGAATATTAATAACAGAAAGAAACAACCCTTTTGTGTGAATGAGTGTGAATGAGTATAAATGGGGAAGGGAGTTTTTTTGGGTTGGTGCACTAATTGTAAGTGTATCTTGTGTTTTTTATGTTGATTTAATTTTAAAAAATTTAAAAAATGATACCGATAATAAAAAAAACGATACCGATAATTTCCGATATTACATTTTAAAGCATTTATCGGCCGATATTATCGGACATCTCTAATTACAAGGGATAGGTAGCAACCAAATGTCTTTGGTAGAACAGGGTGCCGATTCACATGCTATATAATCCAGTGGCGGGCCGTGCGTTTCCCACCTGGGCCTTCAGTGATGTCCGACTTCAATGATTGCCTCTCAAATTACCATAATTTATGTCACCACATGACCATTGCTGGAGAAATACTATACAGAAACACATGCACGCCCTACTGTGGATTGAATCACATCAACAGTGTACAAAACGTGTTATTTTCTGGCACATTTGAAAATCAACTAAAACGCATCAGCAATTAAAACTAGGGATGTCCGATAATATCGGCCTGCCTATATTATCGGCCGATAAATGCGTTAAAATGTAATATCGGAAATTATCTGTATCATTTTTTTTTATTATCCGTATCGGGGTTTTTTATTTTTTTATTTATTTTTTTTTATTAAATCAACATAAAAAACACAAGCTACACTTACAATTAGTGCACCAACCCAAAAAACCTCCCTCCCCCCATTTCTTTCTGTTATCAATATTCTGGTTCCTACATTATATATCAATATATATCAATACAGTCTGCAAGGGATACAGTCTGTAAGCACACATGATTGTGCGTGCTGCTGGTCCACTAATAGTACTAACATTTAACAGTTAATTTTACTCATTTTCATTAATTACTAGTTTCTATGTAACTGTTTTTATATTGTTTTACTTTCTTTTTTATTCAAGAAAATGTTTTTAATTTAGTTATCTTATTTTATTTTATTTTTTAAAAAGTACCTTATCTTCACCATACATTGTTGTCCAAATTAGGCATAATAATGTGTTAATTCCACGACTGCATATATCGGTTGATATCGGTATCGGTTGATATCGGTATCGGTAATTAAAGAGTTGGACAATATCGGAATATCGGATATCGGCAAAAAGCCATTATCGGACATCCCTAATTAAAACATATCTTATGTGGTACATAAGCAGCTCAATTGCTTTAACTATAATAGCGTTTGAAGGACTTGTTTTAACTGCTCCAATATTAATAGTTCTTTATTGTGTTCTGTCTATTTTCTCCATTTCCTTCTCCTGTTCGGCTCAGTAGGTGCCTGAGATCGTAAGTTCCTCACCTGCTCCTGATTAGCAATCAGGAGGCTCGTCTAATCAGAGGGGTTCTTTAGTTGTCACTTGGTTCATTGCGTGAGACTGCTGGTATCTGTCCTTGACCTGTTTCTATGATTGCTTTTGATGTGTCACATTGCATCTTTTAGTTTTTTATGGCTTTTTTTTTTCATCTCGCTGTGCTCCAGCAACCTTTGGTTTGTCTTTTGACTTCACTGAGCTATTTGAGTAGTTTATGGCGCTAAATCAGGCTCAAAAGTTTTTTACTTGAAAAACTTAACTTTGAAACCGAAAGTTTTGATGTTGAATTTTTTTTAAATAAAAAGAAGTAAACAGCATTTTTTTTAGGTTCAATATAATTTTGATTCACGTTTAAAATCTTTCGAATTAATGTATTTTATTTTCATTTATTTGTGTTGATATTTGACCTTGTTTTCTTTTTTCACAATCAAATTTAATGTTTTAGACTTTCTTTTTTTTTTCAGATTGAAATCGTGTTTCTTCAGATTCAGACTTCTGATCCTTGTTTATGTAGTGTGTGTGTGTGAGGGGCGTGGCCTCATGACAGACCAATCAGCAAAAGGATAAGGGCAAGCACTGTCACGTTGCCTTCAGAGAATTAGGAACTAACTCAGTTCAAGCCAACCCTTTATAGACCGCACCATGTGATTGTTAGTGAAAGAAATGAAACCAGTGAATCATGAAGATATTAAACAGCATTTAGAACAAATTGCAGAACTGCAGCGAATAATTATGTCAGATTATGCATTTCAACAGCCAAGCTTTAAATTCCCATTCCAGGGTAGCACCTTGAGCGCCACTCTGCGCATGCACAGTGATCCGCTCGCCACTTGCAATGATGGCGTCCGGCTCTGCAGACCACAGACCTCATATATGAATAGACGCTGCATTGGATGTTGTGGCGCAGGGAATTCAAGTTCACACTGCAAAAACTGAAATCTAAGTAAGATTAAATATGTCAAATAAGGGTGATGTTTGCTTATTTTCTGTCTGATAAGATACTTCTTCTCACTAAGCAGATTTTATGTAAGAGTGTTTTACTTGTTTTAAGGGTTTCGGTCCTTAATTATCTCAGTAAGATATTACAGCTTGTTGCTGAGATTTCATGACCTATATTGAGTAAAACATGCTTGACACTAGAATATCAACTGTTGCAAAGCTGTGTCATCAACACTCACAAGTATAAAACTACTTTTTTAAAGTAATAATTTTTTACTTTAAGCATGAAAAAAAAAATCATGACTTTGACACAATTGTGTCTCATAATTAAAACAGATGACAGCCAAATGGACTTTGCTGTTTTATTTTCAATGAAACAATAGAAAATACGTACTCATATAGTAGTACATTTGTTATTAGTGAGAATATACTTATTTTAAGGTATTTTTGGGTTCATTGAGGTTTGCTAATTTGACTTGTTTTAGAAAGTCTTGACAAGCCAAATTTGCTTGTTCTATTGGCAGATAATTTTGCTTAGTTCAAATAAAATACCCCTAATTTGTATTTATTTTTTCTTGTTTTTGAACACTGACTTTTTGCAGTGCAGTTTTTCCAAGTACAAAACTTTTGACATTGATTCAGCGCCACAATGTTTGCACCTGCCTATTCAGCACTGAAGACCTTTCTTCATTTTTTAAAAACTTTTTGTCAACAAAACTGAAAGGTACAGTAGTCTTATGACACCCACCATTGGTCAAAGATGCCGAAATGACATGATAATCACACAGAGGAAAAAAGATGCTTCCATCTGGGCATCACGGCCATTATGGCCTTGGCGTACTTCATTTTGAGGCTCACGCGGCTAACAGGGGCAACAAGAGCCATGGCCATCGTGACCCCCGGGAAATTCCTGCACTGCTCCGTAGTGTTTTTTTGTTTTTTTTAAAGCATCGAATCCCAGCTAACTTTTCTTCTGTTTGAAGGTCCAACAGGGAGTCCTGCCATGGTTCCTGCCAGTCCCTGGTTATGTGTGGAATCTCTAGAACATAATCTATTTGAAATATTGTCATTGCCGTTGAAACAAGATCATATATTGAATGTATCCTTTAAGATCTGTTTCTAAAAGTTTCCAGAACATTTCTCCCCTCTACTGTCCTATCATGAGCAGTTTTACAAGAGGAGCTGTATTTCATTGTCTGTTATTTCAGCTTGGTGCTAAAAGGATTTCACAGGAAGTGAGAGTCAAACTGAGACAGTTGCTGACACACTTAAATCCCACAAACCTCCCACACTTCAACTTTTTAAGCATATTTTCTTCTCTGAGCCATTAGGCCCTTGTAGAAGTAAAACACACAAGCCGCAAGAAATAGTTGGAAATTAGAATTTTTTTTTTTTTCGTTTTACATTTTAAATGTCTTGTTTGGAATATTTCTGCAAATATGGGGTCATGTTTGGATTCTTCATAGCAACATCAATATGTTCTGAATTAGGCAAAGGTCTGATTCTCCTTAGCAACACTGACGTTTGGAAGACTTAAGGACAATCAAAGTTTGGCTCACACTTTGACTACAAGCTTCGAAACCTTTGCAGCTCCAAACGGGGCGCCAAAGAACCAGACAACATGTCCACGTTATGTTTCTCAGTATCAGTCAGCCATATTAGTACAGTATTTGTACAGTCTGATGGCGTGTGGGACAAATGAGTTTTTGAGTCTATTAGTCCTGCACTTGGGATGAAGCAGTCTAGCACTGAACAGGCTCCTCTGGCTACTGATAACGGTATGCAGAGGGTCACTGGTATCATCCATGATGCTCACTAGTTTTTCCACAGTCCTCTTCTCTGCCACCGTCACCAGTGAGTCCAGTTTTATTCCGATCGTAGAGCCGGCCCGCCTTACCAGTTTCTCCAGTATGGAGCTGTCCTTATTAGATGTACTGCCCCCCTGCACACTATGATGTAGAACAGAACACTGGCAACCACAGACTGGTAGTACATCCACAACAGTTTTTTGCAAATGTTGAAGGAGCACAGCCTCCTCAGGAAGTACAGCCTACTCTGTCCTTTCCTGTACAAGTGGTCCGTGTTAACAGTCCAGTCCAGCTTGTTGTCCACCCACACCCTGAGGTACTTGAATGAGTATGCATATAGCGAGTAGAATATTGGCTTACTGTACAGGAACAGGTAGCTACGTTCTGGCACAGGATGCAGGTTCACACTGGCTTGTGAAGGCAGATCCTCTCATCAGCGACAGGTGTGTTGATTGCTGATGATTGATTGAATACAGCTGCCAGCAGCAGCTGGAGTGACACGCGCCGGGGCGCTCTCGGAGGTGCGCCCAGCGCAGCGCACAGATGAATGCACACTGTTGTGAGCCCGGGCCGTGACAGTAAGTTCACCTAAAAAAAACAATAGTGCAATTTTATCGTCAGTTAATAAGAGTCAAGTGGACAAATATAAATAAATACATCTTTAGATGATTACTTAAAAGTGTCATTAATTTATTTAATTTGGAATTACATAGATTTGAATATGTCATTAATTTATTTAAAGTAAAAGTACATTTAATTATTTAATTATTTATTTGAATGATTTCTTAATTTATTTTAAGGTTTCTTTATTTATTTAATTATGATTGGATAAATTATATTTATGTAGCACTTTTTCCACAATCGTCTAAAACGCTTTACTTTAGCAAACTTATACATTCAGGCGAGGATAGTCAGCTTCAAAAAAATGTTAATACATTTTTATTGTATTGGATGAACATGGAGCCCATATACATATCACCCACAATGCAATACAGTCCAACCCGCTAATGTCGCCAACTTGTCGATGTCAAACTACTCATAAATGAGAAGGTGTGGCTCAGATGATTTAGCGATCGTGCCAGCAACTTGAGGGTTCCAGGTTCGATTCCAGCTTCCGCCATCCTAGTCACGGCCGACTGACTAGTCTTGGGCAAGACACTCTACCCACCTGCTCCCAGTGCCGCTCACTCTGGTGTATAAATGTTTGGTAGTGGTCAGAGGGGCCGTAGGCGCAAATTGGTAGCCCCGCTATTAGACTACCCCAGGGCAGCTATGGCTACAAATCTAGCTTACCACCATCATAGTGTGACTGTGGAGTGAATGAATGATGGGTTCTCAGTTGAAGCCCTTTGATTGTCTAGAAAAGCACTATATACAGTAAATGGAATCCATTATTATCATTACTAAAATTTCGGTCCACCTTTTTGTTTTTTATTATTAAAAGTGCTTGTTTAAAGGAGAATTGCACTTTTTAAATTTTCATATTGCCTATCGTTCACAATCATGAGAGACATGACAATGGATGTTATTTTATTTTATTGTTTTGCATTCTAAATATGAAATAAATGCAATCAAACGTCTGCTTACAATGGAGACTATGGGAGACGCTAAATACGCCTATAAAGCCCTTGAAAAAAACATTCAAACACCTCTACTGAGGTTTTATATACACAATGTAAGTATATATGTAATGTAGTAACGGGCACGTTTATAATAACATTTAATATTTACATATTTTGATCATTTTAAAAAGCATTAATTTCAAAAATGCATCACGTTTGTTTTTTCTTTTCTTCATCTCTGACTATTACTCACTGCAGACTTCATGAGAGCCAACAAACATAATAAAACATCACTTACTGTTCAATGTCTGTTGTCATTAGGATGTGAACTGCTATGATGGTAACATATTCCTATTTAGATGAAGAATGTCTCAAAATCCTTGAAAAAAAACGGGGTGGAGGGGTGGTGAGGGGATCAAGCGTCTTTCCATGTCGTTCTAGCCATTTCCAGGCCCTAAACGACTGTCAAAGTGTACCAACTTGTCGGAGTACCTACTCAGACTTCTTCTGTCAAAGTGAGATGCATGATTTATGATCTAGAATAAACTTCCAGGGAGCAAGGACGCGAGAAAGCAGCAGACCATTCGATGTTCTACGTTCCGGCTCTGGAACGCAGGACGCACCGACCGCACCTCTGCAGAGCGCACAGCAGAGTGAGAGGCGGCCGGTGTATGAACCGTAACACCCCAGGGGGGACCCTAACGGTAGAGATGGGACACCGAGCATCCGACCCAGTGGAGCCTTCCCCTGGAAAAATGTATAAAAAAAACATTAGAAGAAGAAAAAAATCGATACATTCTTGTGAATAGAGAGTAAAAAAAGCAGTAAAAAAGGAGATGACACTCGGTCAAGGAAAAGATACAATTGCTGTTGTTTAAAAATGCAAAGTCTCACTTGCGTCTTCTTCCTCTTTTCCGTCTAAATGAAGTCAGACTCGATGGGTAGAGCAATGAGTTCAGTGCTTTTTGTTTAATGCTTAAACACAATTGCCATCTTGTCCATTTTAAAGGAAGAGTCTGCTGATCTTGAAGTCATTTGGCCGCAGGAGCGACAAATTGTCTTGATCACACCCAAAACACATTCAGGCCGTGTTCACAGCTTGAGTTTTGTGTGTGTGTGTGTGTGTGTGTGTGTGTGTGTGTGTGTGTGTGTGTGTGTGTGTGTGTGTGTGTGTGTGTGTGTGTGTGTGTGTGTGTGTGTGTGTGTGTGTGTGTGTGTGTGTGTGTGTGTGTGTTTGGTGTGTGTGTTTGGTGTGTGGGGGTGGGGGTATGGTGTGTGTTGTTGAATGACTACCAGCTGCTGAATAAAGCATCCTGCCAGTTCAGTCATCCAAGAACAATAATCAGAATGATGCTACAACAGGTTTTAAGTTGATTAAAGATGAAGAAATAACTGGGATGTACAAAAATAAGCTTAACCTAAAACATATCAACCCTGGTCATGGTCATCCTCCCAGGCAAAGAAAGAGAATAATATTATGCAAGTTATGAGTGAATGCTCAGTGGCCTAGTGGTTAGAGTGTCCGCCCTGAGATTGGTGGGTTGTGAGTTCAAACCCCGACCGAGTGATACCAAAGACTAAACAAATGGAAAATTATGTTGCCGTGGATATCTCAAATATTTGTTGTTGTTGTTGTTGGTGTTCCAAACAAAATTAAATACCAAACCCATTCAACTTTGAATTAGCTACATAAAATAGTATATAATTTTAAAGACTTGTCCGATAAACATCTATATATTTTTTTTCTTCTTCATAGGGCATAAAAAATGTAAAGACCTGCTAAAAATGATTTTTAATTTGAGCCCTTCATATATGAAATAACACCCATTTAGTCACCTTTACACTCCTCTCACCTGATATTGTGGTCTTAAATGTGTTTTACTTGCCGGTACTGGGATAATCTTCCAACCGTCGAGGCGTCCATCACTTCATCACACCCTGGGTAATTCCTCTCTGTTGGAACTGGGCTTTCATGTGCTGACCGTTGTAGAGAAGATAGCCATTAGCATTAGCTTATCATGAAAGTAAACAATGTATCTGTTGCCATGACGCTGGAAGTTACTGTTATCCCGGAAATGGAAGTCCTAGTTGATACTGACTATCTTTATCCTTTGCCACAACATAATAATAGAAGTAAAATATCCATCCATCCATCCATACATTTGTTACCGCATGTCCCTCTCAGCAGACTTCATTTAAAAGTTAGGCCAAAACTATGTAGAATATGCTTTGGAGAAAAAAAAATCTGCAATGTATTAAAATTGTAGTATTTAAAGCGTAATGTGACGATGGACGACTGTAGATTTTCGTTACAAAGTCACACTGCCTTCGAGTCACCTGCCTTGCAAATTTAACAAATTCCCACAAATTACCCGCATATCTTAGCCAATTGAATTTTTCTCCTGAGTAGCACTCAAACATGTTGGTCGACTGTCCAATCAGTCAAATGTCCATGCATAGTCCTCACGTCGTTGTCTACATTACATCTACTCAGTGGCGTAGTGGTTAGAGTGTCCGCCCTAAGATCGGTAGGTTGTGAGTTCAAACCCCGGCCGAGTCATACCAAAGACTATAACAATGGGACCCATTACCTCCCTGCTTGGCACTCAGCATCAAGGGTTGGAATTGGGGGTTAAATCACCAAAAATGATTCCCGGGCGCGGCACTGCTGCTGCCCACTGCTCCCCTCAACTCCCAGGGGGTGAACAAGGGGATGGGTCAAATGCAGAGGACAAATTTCACCACACCTAGTGTGGGTGTGACAATCATTGGTACTTTAATCTTTAATGTACAGTATACATTCTTCAACCTTCATCTATTACTATCACACAGCAGCAAAATCACGATTGACTGCAACTGTCACTCTGTCCTGCAATTGTATTGCAACAAACACCTGAAAAGAAACATTGCAATATTGGGGGAAATACTCGGGCATCTTCAATCAATCAATCAATGTTTATTTATATAGCCCTAAATCACAAGTGTCTCAAAGGGCTGTACAAGCCACAACGACGTCCTCGGTACAGAGCCCACATACGGGCAAGGAAAACTCACCTCAGTGGGACGTCAATGTGAATGACTATGAGAAACCTTGGAGAGGACCGCATATATGGGTAACCCCCCCCCCCCCCCCAACCTCTAGGGGAAGGGGAATTTTGGGGGAAATGTGCCCATCATTCTCAATCCTTATGTAAGACAAACACACATATGTTTTTCTTGTTTTATGCATTATAACTCGTAAATAAACGCTAGCAAAAGTAATCTAATAAACCTCGATCAACGTTTTAAATACATGCTGAAAGTATATATTGTATGCAATGTAGTAACAGGCACATTTATAGTAACATGTAATATTAACATATGTTGCACATGTTAATTTCACAATG